>NC_134710.1:114128616-114423616 GCF_043290135.1 Rhipicephalus microplus | reverse complement strand
CAGTGACAAGTGAAAGCACTTTACGGAACAAAATACACACGAGCCGGCGGGTTTGAGCCGTTCGCGAGAAAATTCATGTTGGCGCAACGCACTGCAGGGGAAGCCTCGCAAGCCCGGCGCCCGTGTTTGCTATCAAGAGACCACCGGGTCAAAGCTCATCTCTTTCACAAACAGGCGTGCTTCCAGAGTGTCCTGGCATGGTTAGCTGCGATCTCTGTGTAGGTAAAGAAGATTCACGAGATACGACGGAGCGCTTGAGAGCTCTGTGGCAAAAATGTACTTCCGCTTCCGCAAGCGACAAGGACGGAAGTGCGCATTAACAGCGCAGCCAGCAAACACTGAATGAAAGCGGGCTTCGCGTTGTTTCGCCGAGCACGCGAGCGTTCAGGCTTGTTTGTGCGGCGTCGCGAGCATTGGGGCTGGCCACACAGCCAGCGTAACTTGCTTGCGAGCTGCTCGCGTTTCCATCGCGTCAGGCGAAAGGCCGAGTCATCACTGATCTTATTTCGGGCTTTCTCTTCTGAGCTTATGCTTTATGTCAAAGTGATATAGGGCGAATCAAGCAATGGAGGTCCACTTTACCTTCCTCGAACCTTTAGCTGCCGCATTTACTTCGGCCGCGGTTAGCGTGAATGAGAGGCAACAACGGAGCGACTCACAGCCGGCGCGATCAGACAGCCTTCGGGCAAACTGACGGGCGGGGCTCTCCTTCACCCCGACCGGTCAGCAGAGCAGAGCGGAGGCGAAGAGAGTCGATAATACGGTGCTCCGTCTTATCTGTCGTTTCCAGCCACGTGCGCTGATGACGACTCCTGTCCGGAACAGATGCGCAGGCCCGAGCAGATTGTCTGCACAGCCCTCCCTCCACTCCAGCGTCAAATGCGTCACCCTGCGGCCACTGTGCCGAGGCACGTCTAGTGAGACGTTCCCCGACTCGTTGCTTTGCGACCAGCGTGAATTGTCGTGGCACGCAATCATTCATCCGGAGCCGCAATACGGGCAGCTATGTGAACTGCAGCAATTGTGCGCTTCAAAACCGCCGCACGAAAGCCTAAAATCGTGCCGAGCGCATTCGCGTTTTTCGCGCACTCATCGCTATGATTCGCACCATGCAGCTTTGTATAATTATATCTTTAGTCACGATATATTAACAATATAGGAAGTGGAGCGCGTTATGCAAAGTTCGGAAGATAAAGAAGTATCTAAAGAACACACAGACGCGCACTCTGGCACAGACAAGAAAGGGGGAGGGGGCAAATATTTCCTGAAATTTTCAAGTTTCCGTGTGTTTGTGTATAAACACCCACGTACAAACGCATGGGCGAACTTATACATAAAGAATGGTTGAATTCCCTCGTATACCCTCTCCCCAACGTGAAAAAACAACAACGAAAACTTGGCTGTGCCCAAGCAGGAGCGCAAGCATGTACTGGTACTTTCACTGCTATTTGAATACGTATTATGATAATCATAAACACATATGTATATTTGCAATATCCTGTTCCACTTAAATAGGCAACCGAGTATTACAGCAGTGATTTCAGACACAAAAAGAAAGTCACCTTTGCCTTGTACTCTGATCAAATTTGACGCTTTTCTTTTTGACAGATATTCAGTTGATGTACTGCAATCGGGAAATTTTTGTAATCAGGCTTGCTACTTATGGCATGTTTTTGCCATCGTTCATGACTACAACGCGCAGGTGAGGCTACTTGTCGGAGCAAGAAACATCATCGACACTGACGATGCATGCATGGACGGCTTTAAACATTGCTACGGATGAAAAGAGGCAGCGCGATATTCTTTCCCTGCGCGTGCCCAATATAAAAACGTCGGTTTCAGTAGGACCAGAATGATGCACCTGCGGTGTAGTGGAATCAGTGTTGATCGCGTCCCTGGTCCGCGAGATTCATCGACGCGCGCCACTTCCCCGGGGCAGCCGATAAGAACCCGAGCGGTGTCGGTAGCCGGGCGTGCCTCGCGATGGCTGACGTTGGAGATAAAGGGGCCGAGGCTCGGGTGCCCTTGAATGATGCATACGGAGAGCCCAATTCCGGCTTCTTATTTAAGATCCCTGGCACACAGCGTGCCATTCGTCTCGCGGAGGCCGAATAAATGTGGCCTGTATATTCATCAATATCGTCTTCGTTGCCCGGAACGGACCCGTGCATGGCGGCTCGTCTCTCGGGCGGCGCCCCTGCGCTCGAATTTCAAGTCCCTACGGTGCCATGGCTCTTCAGCTATCTGTGCCTGCCGGCGAAACTTCGATCGAGGTGGCCGCGGTTCTTGCGCGTCACCGATAGGGCCGCTCTTTTCCTTCTGGCGCGCGCGGTCTTCGAGGGCCTCGATCGAGCCGCTCAACGGTGCCGCATTCTTGTTGGCATCACTCAAGCACCTAACTGCGGACCCCGGTAAACGGTGCCAGGGCCGATGGTCGACCATAAAGGCACCAAAATTCCGAGATTTGCTCTCTTTCTTTCTTTTCTTTTTTTTTTCGATGCAACCGTTACTTTACTCTGGGGAAAATAAACGAGACGCCGTTGTGCACGACGTGCGGAAAACGCTTCGGCATGTACGTTGAACCTCAAAATAAAGGGTGTCTTAACAAATGTGCGTCAAGTTTCATCCTGACTACACAGGCGCCTTTGGTCGATTGCGAGGACTTCGTAGTCAAGCCATCTTTACCGCTTTTCATTCACCAGGAGCAGTGCGGTAAACAAGGACGGACGCAGGCATGCTTAACCACAGCTAAAATTTTAAGACGCACGATGGGGAAGCAGTTTGAAATCAAATTGGTATTTCTTTCCTTTATGCATGCCACCATGAAGCATAGCTCTGTATGTGCAGGGGGATTTATTAACTACGGTATGACGCTGCGTTCTACGTCTCTGAAATGTGTTGGAGTGTTCCGTATTATTGTGCGATATATGTAGCACAAACAATGTTGTACTCTTAGTTATACTGGAGAATGTAAAATCTGTTGAATGTAAAAAACATAACTTTCGTAGAAGTAACATGACCTGCAAAGTTTGCCATGCAAGTTTTCAGAGCAACAGTAATACGATAAAATACGCAAATGATTTTTTTCGTTTTTTTTTTTTGCATTGGACGCTTCCTTGCAGCATTCTGCTGTGTGAACTAAACCTTCCACCTTTTATAATCATATTGGGGGTTTAACGTCCCAAAACTAACGATTATTATGGATGCTGTAGAGGAGGTCTTTAGAGTTTGTGACCAACAGCTATATGCTAATTTGAGAAGTGTATATTTGAATAGCGAATTGATACGACGTAGCACTTGAGGCACAAAGCAAAAGCTTGTGCTTTAGTGTGCAAGTACTGATCATTATGTAGTGTTCTCATGCAGCCTGCTGTGAATCCCTATACTGATCTTATCGTGACTGAACGAAAGTATTGTAATAAATTAGCTCGCGGTTCGTCTTGTTTTTTCCGTGTTATTCGAAAAGAAATCGCTAACATCTACACAATCATAAGAAAGTGCAATATTGTTTCGATTGCTTGAAAGTCGTCATTTTATTACATTACATAAAAAAAACTAAACCATGGGGAGGTCATATAGTCTGGCTTGCTAGGCATTTATAAAGGAACGCTTGATATTCCAACCTTTATTAGTTTCCCTTTCAGCGATCGCATAGAACGCGAAATATTGGCCTTCATCAATATGCAAGCCAGCAGTTGTTTTATCTCTAACAATCGTTGTCTTCTTAAGATTTACACAAATTCATACGTTGCAACAGCAAAATCGCATAAGGCGGCTCTGCGTGCGTTAACCGGCGCATATGTGCGTTAATTCATGGTGATCGGAAATACGTTTTGCGTTATGTTCCAAAATATCTTGAAACTTCAATGAAGAAGTAAACGTTGATTCTAACTTCAGCTGCCTCCTTTAGTTTTTTAATGTTGCTATGACTACTTTTCAAGCTAGATGGGCTCATAGAAATAAGGTGAAGTATGTGTGATACCTCAATGTCAATGACTGATTGATGGCTGAGTGGCTCGTAGTGTAACGCCAGTCGGATTACTTTCTGATACTTGGTGCAATAGTTGTCCTGTTTGAAAATCACTAGGCCGGTATCGGTTACATGTATCAATATCTGTAAAAGAAGCCATGAAAGAATAATAATAATGATAACTGCTGGGATCTATAGCGTCCTTCAACTACATATATGCTTATGAGAGATGCCGCACTGGAGGGCTGCGGAAGCTTCGTGCACCTGTGGCTCCTTAACATGCACCTAAAACGCCGGAGTATTTAAATTTAAGTAGTCAAGTTGAGTAGATAGCCTCGTAGGTCTATATACTTTGGCCTCACTTGGCTCACCAAAAACGTTCTCAACCGGACTCACTCGAATCCACACTCACCTCCACGATCTGAGTCTGGGTGGGTTGACTTATGAGTGACTTGGCCCAACTACTTTTGAAGCTCTTGAACATACATCGCATGTCACCAATGGTGATTAACACTTATATTGGAATATGTAGCAGTAGTATAGGCAGGGGGTGACACACTAGGCCCGTGCCCCCATGCCACACCCCCAAAATGTTTTTCCATATACATAGCACAAAAGGGCCATTTGCCTGCCCCTCCCCTTTTTCCCGTTCCCTTTATTATGGGCAGAAACGGGAACAATTTACTGAGTCATCGCGAGTTTTTTTTTTTTTTGTTCGAGTTTCTTTTGCCTCTGATTAAATGTCTTTTTTTTTCTTTTTTATACGCACCAGTAAGAATCTAATAATAATATATGAGATTTTGCAAAAATAACGATATTATTATGAGAGACGCTATAGTGGAGAATTCCGAAAATTTCTACCACCAGGGGTTCTTTAACAAGCACCTAAGCACACGGGCCTCATACAATTTCACCTCCACCGAAAATACAACCGCCGCAGCCGGGATTCGATCCCGTGACCTTCAGGTTAGCAGTCAAGCGCCATAATCACTAGCTCACTGCGGCGGTGAAGCCATGAGAATATGAACTACACTGAGTTTTCTTATACACGTGAAACATCCTCAGGCGCTTACCATACGGCAATTCCACCCAGGCGAAGATGGCTGAACGATTCGTCGTAACGCTTTGCCGAAAACTTCAAAACATGGTTACACTGGCCGCGAATAACGTACGGTAGCGAAAAAAATTTTACCCGGCTTTGCATTGTCACGTGTTTCACTCTTCAATTTTGGCGACTGATGAACCAAATACAGCGCAACTAAACGTGACATCAAAAGGTGGGCGCGAAGACACAACTCAACTTAATATCACGCAGCGGCACAGACAGGGACACGGCCCTTCAGACATGGCGGCACCGAACACCCTCAAGCAGTGCCTTCCTGGCATGCCGCGCGTGTATAGTGCGGGAGCGCCGGGTTGCTCAGGACTGAGTACCACCTGATGTGACACAGCCAACGCTTGATGAGCATTTTCCCTTGTTCCAACCTCGTGCTCATTATGTGATTAGCAGCAGCTGTCTCCGTCTGACAGTGACACATGTATAGATATAATCAAAATAAATACTAAAGCTACACCCACAAAAAACCGTTTATCGTCCGAAACCACGATATGATTGTGAAATACGCCATAGTGGAGGGCTCCAGAAATTCAGACCACCCATGAGGGTTTCCGCGCACCCAAATCTGAGCACACAGGCCTACAGCCTTTTCGCTTCCACCAAAAATGCAGCCGCCGCAGCCGGGATTTGATCTCGCGACCCCAATTAAACTAGTTACGTTCCTTATAGTGCTTACTGCACCGGCATATTCTAACTTCTGGCATGTACAGTTTGTTCTTTGTGCTTTCCAGATATATAAGACAGCTTACTGCTCTTCAAGGCGGGCCGATTGCCCTCATAAAAAACATCCACTGAATATATTGCGCTATCCTGTGTAAACTACTTCATTCAGCATTTCTACTACATATATATACTCCATTTAAAGTATTTCTGATTGTGCCTAAATAAAACAATAATTTTTCATTCATGCACTCACTTAGTTTTTTCTTTATGAAAGTTATCGCCTTCCTGTATTGCTGTACAAGCAGTTATATATTTTATTCCTTTCAATAAATTAGTTACTTTAAATGTTCATCTGTGAAAAAAATAAAATACCCTTTACCTGATCTTTGTGGTGCATCTCTTTGATGTTTCGGCACTTTCTTTTGCTAGAGGTGGAGTTCAATATCTTACGTATAGAGATCCCTCTAAAGAATTAGTGGTGGTCTGGAAAGTACATTGCTTTAACTGAACCCTAAGATGCATGTGTTGACTTCATTATCACCAGCCTTACTACGCCCACTGCTGCAGGTCAAAAGTCAATGGCGTAGTCAGGGAGTGGCGCACTGGACTCGTGCCCCTTCCACCGAAATTTTTTCAATGGCTCGGAACGCGCTTTAGCACGTTCTGAAGTACCCAATAAAGCTAATCAATTCATGCATGACATACAGACACCAAAATGACACTCGACCGCATACGCCTGCCCGGGCCCCAGTTTAGATTAAGAGGGTGGTCAAACAACCCGCACAAGCCCCGCCACGGTGGTCTAGTGGCTGAGGTACTCGGCTGCTGACCCGCAGGTCACGGGATCGAATCCCGGCTGCGGCGGCTGCATTTCCGATGGAGGCGGAGATTTCGTAGGCCCATGTGCTCATATTTGGGTGAACGTAAAGAACCCCAGGTAGCCAAATTTTCGAAGCCATCCACTACGGCGTCTATCATATTATTATAGTGGTTTTGGGACGTTAAATCCCACATATCAATCGAATGGCTAGATCAACCTGCTACATTTTGTTCCTTTCTTGCTGCTGCCATCACTGCAAATATGTGTGGAAGCTTGTTCGTGCATATTTTCAGTGTAAGACAGCGCAATACGAGGAAGAACAAGCAAGACTGGCGCTGCCCTGATAGATCCTTCTAGTTCTCTTTGCCTTGCGCCATTTTCCCCAGCAAATATGCGCTCGTCATTTGCGCACACAAGCACACTCTTGAGTGAGCCAATGTCTTCTAAAATACTTCAGGCCTGCTCACTGTGTATGCCTCGGCCTCTGACGTCACACCATTTTGACCGGCGTGCCTATATTCTTGCTCTCGTCGCTCGACAGACATGAATTGGCAAGCCAGATGAACGTTTTCGTCGTGTGCTGTACTTGTTGGCGACTCGAGAAGACTGTCTTTTTCTGGGTCCGTGAAGTACAGCGTGAATGTGTGATGTGTTTTGCACACTGGATATTAGCGATCTGTACGGCTGCGAATCCGAACGGCTGGGTGATGCTGCGTTGCGAATTGTCGCTGCAAAGGGACTGAGGTTGCGAGTGTTCTTGTTTTCTAAGGACAACTAACGAAGAAAATAGAAGTGTGTCGTTCGTGAAGCTGACGTCGACGTTTGTTTTCTTCGTGACTTGAAGGTACGTGTGTTCGTACTACATATTTCTAATTGGTTTCAATGACCCCATATCCACCATGTTCCGTTCTTGCTCTAAAATAAAGGTGTCACGTGTGCTTCTGATTTTTTTGCCGTAAACTCTGGCATAAAAATGATAAAAGCGCGTGCAGTACATTTTTATAACAAGCCTTTTTCATTCAGGGTCGGTAAACATTTTGCTACTGGCCATTAGCGCCGCGGACTTGTATAACTTCTGGTCACTTGGTTAATCAAAATGGCAGGAATGACTTAATGCATTGGTTTTGTGCATCATAATTTATTGCCGGTATTTATACCACTTCATTGTGGTCAGCACCTTAGCATAATTTATTTTCTTGAAATTCGGATGCGTGTAGGCACTTACGGTAAAGTGATTTTCCAATTAGTTTTCAGGTGTGATTTCTGCTTCAACCTAGAATATTTAAGAGCCATTTCCTAAATATACCTATCGAAGAACTGGCAGTGAAGTAGAAGCGCCAACGGGGACTACACGAAGGCTACACGGTTTAATATAAACCCAGCACTAACATTGATCCCAGGACTTAAGTTATATGACCGACTACGCACCACTGCGAGATTGCCCAGAGCAAAAGGGAGAACTCCGCTTCTTGTATTGGTCACAAGATTTTTTTGTCAAACGAAAGATTTCGTTTTCTTTTGGCATGGTCCTGTCCCTGAAATGTGCTGAATAACATACTTGTGGCAGCAGCACAAGCTCTTTCTAATAACTACGTGTCTAAGAAGACAGATGTTCGAAAGAGTACAAAAAAAAAACTGCATAAACTTTCCAAATGAGTAGAACCAGTTATTCTGCATGCTCTACATCGTGTGTGTGTGCGCGCGTGTGTAAATAAATAATGAATAAAATGCACCGTTTTATTTCGTCAGTTTGTTGGTCCATCAAATTTTGCTTTTGTAGATCGACCACACGTTTGATAGCGTACAATCTTTGACTTTTTTGTTAAAGAAATGACTCACACGTGAACCCGTAAATGCTTTGAAGCGGAATAGGTTATTAAACCAGCGCTCTTTTGACCCAAAAGGCAGAGTAAAACTTGCCGCCAACGCTTTATCATTTACTGGGAGACGATGGTGGCAATAGATTCACAGCCTCCCGTACGGGCACTCGCTCGGGCAAAACTAGTGACGTCATGGCAGCAGTGAGCAGGCCAGATAGTCTAGGTGGCATTGAGTGAGTAGTCGGTTCTACTGGTCGTATACCTGTAACAGTTTCATGATCACGAGGTGTAAGCCCTCGCCATGTGCAACTCAAGAAAGGCTCATTTGCGATAGCACATAGCAACAATCTATCCTTCTGCTTTTTGAATAATTGATAATGATAAATATATTGTCAAACAGCTTGAATGCTTTATATACTACTGCTCTCTTTGAATTTGTTTAGTTCAGCATCTCTTTAGAGTTTCGCTTCTTTTATCACGTTGCCGAAAGGTGTCAATTGTGCTGTTGATGATGATGATGATGCTCCTTGGATCGTTGGCACCTACCCACTCCGGGGGATCGGCCATAAGTCTGGTGGATCATACATATTGGATTTACGATCAATATTCAGTAAAAGCTAAAATAATTTTGAGATGATTTTTAATGTAGCGTTATTTATGAATGATAGTAATTTTAAGTTGCACTATTTTGTGTAATCTCTCAGAGACTGGAGATCTTTTGACTAGGAAGGCTGAATAAAGAATTGCTAAGAGTTGATACACCTACTAAAGTTATTCGAGTCGCATATAAACTTTTCGACTGCTTTGGAGATATTCCTGTTGCTTTTGCTCTGGCCACCACTTTGTGTCAATTCATTTTTGTCGACAGTACTTGCACCAACGCGCTATGTGCTCGGCTACATTTCTAAGTTTTTTCTTTTCTTTCTTGTTATTTTACTTTTGGCCGAGACTTCAACAGGAAGATGAAAACATGGCTACATCTGGCTTTGAAGGAAGGTGCAACAGGAACGCTGCGTGGTCCACACGACCAAATATTTATTTATTTTTTCGCTTCCTACCAGTGAGCGAAATTTGTGGTTGCTTGAAAGGAAATAGCCGTTTCTCGTAAGCAGCTATCAGATGACAAGAATTTTTTCTTGTTGGTTTTGTTCTGTTCTACGCTCGTGTTGAGGAAAAGAAAGTGTGCGGTTTTTTGTTTTGTTTTTCTGTGGCCCCAGTTTTGATGGAGTCGCCACGCAAGCTTCGTCGTGCCGTTATTCAGGAGCCGTTAAAGAGAACTTCACAATGCCGCCTGCTCTTCTTCCCACGCCTAATGTCAACAAGATGGAGTGTGCATACGATATCAGCGTACCATTTCGTAGGTTTGTAGAAATGCTGGCAGAGTCTGCAAAAAATATTCAGTACAGACGTTTCCACCTGTTTGTAACATCTTATGGTTTTTAAGAACTGCTGCGTCGTTCTGGTGCTCAATGTTTTATCCCATATGTATAGCATCTATAGCTTTACACGATTAGGATAGACTATCTTTAAGAATGCCTTGCACATTCTAGCCGAAATGAGAATTTCTTGAAGATTGAACCATTCCAGCATTCGACAAGACTTTTTGGTTTACTGTGACATACCAGAGAGCACCCACACGTATAACTTTGCTTTCTTTCTTTCTTTCTCTCTTTCTTTCTTTCTTTCTTTTTTCTTTCTTTTTTCTTTCTTCATTGCTGTTACGTATTCATAATACTTCCACTTCAGGAACTTTCCTTAAAAACCAATTGAGTGCCGAAGGGATCTATAGGCGAAAGATTATCGCGACAAACGCACAAACAGTGGCCTGCAAGCGCTACCCTACATGTGTGTACAATGTGAATGGGCAAAAAATGCGGCGGGTTTGGTTGGAGCGGAACATTAATTCGTTTGTCTTTTCACCTCAAGATACATTTAGCGTTCAGCGTGCGTATTCGCTTTATAGAAATTGCGCCGCGACGCACTCGCATGAGGAAGGTCACGAGCACGACATATCTTTCGCCCTATTGAATCACATCTTTCCAAGCTTCTCTGTCCGCACACTATATTTTTTTCCTCCCCAAATGGTGCAGCCTCCGCTTCACCCTCCCCTGTGCGCCCAGCTCAAAAAACCTTCTCGCCTTTTCCGGGCCTCCACTCTTTCATCATTTCCTTCCGTGGTCGGCCAGTGCATTTCGGGGGAAGCGAAAGCCGCGGCAGCATTCATCTGGCCAATGTTTGCCTTTCAACGTCTCAGCTTTTGGTGATTGATGTGCCGGGTGGACGGTAATCGCTCCTAGATCGACTCGCCCCTCCCTCGTTTCAGCTGACGCGGATACATTTCCACAAAGACACGTTTACAGACCTCCCTCACACAATGGGATACAAATCTGCATGCACGGACACACAAAGCCTGGCCTCCAGGCTCCCACCTTACCGGCCGTCTGCGGCCTCCTCACTTAGCTTCTTTTTTTTTCGTCCCTCTTTCTTTCTGCCGGGCTTCCCTCGGGTCAGATCAATAGTCATGCTATACCGCGAAAAATAAACTGATGTATCGTTGAAACGACACGAAAAATCTAGAACTAAGACCGCTCTTGTTTCATAATTTTCTGTCTCTCTTTCTTTTTGTTAGGGCTTTTCGGAACACTCCCCGCCCCCCCCCCCCTTTTTTTTTGTTTCACGCGGCAATTTATATCTTGGCCTCCTCCCCACACCTTTTTATTTCGGCATACTATAGTATCACCTTTTTGTTTCTTCGTCAACACTCGCATGCATACAGCACATTGTAGTTTTCAATGCAAGCGTTTCCTCTATACCTTGGCTCATGCCTTCTTTCGTGCGTCCTCTTCCTACCGTGTTGGAGAAGGGTGAATCAAATCGTAGAAATGAAAAAGGATTGACGCATTGGGAAATTCAATTTTGCCTTGTGAAACCGTGTCAACTTCGGTGCCGGGTGTTCAAGTTAAGAGCAAAAAATTATTTATACAAAAAAAGCCTCAGGAGCGTCGACGCCGCAGGAGAACGCACGGTGCCGGGGGCACGCGCGGCTGGTAGCGTTCGCGTCTAGCGCGTAGCCAACGTAAGCCGTTGCTGCTACCGTGGTGCTGGCAATTTTTTTTTCAAACCCTGTCCTCTCCTCCCGGCATCATTCTCAGACTCGAGACGGGTGTCATCTTGTGGTGGAAATTATTACCGATGGAATCGATACGTATACTGATATATGCGGATCGGGAGGGAAGCGAAAAGCAACCAAAAAGGAAATCGTGCCGCCCAGGTGGCATTCTACACGTAGCTGGCGGGCAGCCCTCGAGAACAGCAATGTTGTCGGCGACATCTTTCGGAGCGTGGCACCATAGTGGAGCCTCGACGAATACCGGCAGCGCGAGCGCAGATCCCCGTGGCGTGCAAACACGCTTCTTTACAGGTGCCCGAGTCGATGGGAGAATTTAATCGTTTCACGCCACAGGGCCGATGCGTGTTATATATGTGATTTTACACTCCTCGTCCAGCTTGGATCCCCGCGCGTGCGAAGAGCATGAAAAGGAAAACGGAGAGGAAAGCGAACTGCAATCGTGCGCTGAATCTCATTTATCTGACGTTCGCTGTCATCCAGATTTTTGTTTACCATTCTTGGCATTTATCGCTCTCCCTCTACCTCTTTCTTTCTTCTGCCTCGACTGTCGTACGATATTTCATGTTTTGATCTGCCTGAACGTATGGTTAGAGTATGTTTTCAAGCAGCCTTGTTGCAATAAGTAGAACTTGCTCTCTCTCTCTCTTGCTAACACACACTCTTTCTCTCTAAAATTTCGCTAGTCCCGTCTAGACCTTCAATTTATCGGCGATCGGTTACGTAAACATAATTTTTTTTTCATCTCGACTAAAGTCATGCTCAATAAGTGCACATGCGTGCATGCATGCATGTCAACACGCGTATATATGCGCTAGACCGAACTATGTGCTATTCGTAAAGTAGTTGTTACAGATTTGAGGGCGTTAGTTTGCGCCTGTTCTTGTCTTCCTGCTCAAGGTTCCTTAGCTTCCCATCTTCACCAGCTCTAGAATTTAAACATGCGCGCCGAAGTCATGGTGTCGTGAGGTTCAAGACGTATTGTGAGTATTGTGTTAATACCTGACGCATGGTTAGCACGTGTACAGTGATGCGATGTGCTGTCGCATCTGCCGTGTCATATCAGTCAAACTTGAGTCTGTGCAGTGCTATGCGAAATGACTACTGCCTTTCAGTCGAACAACTTTTCGTTTATCAATGATCATAACCAAAATAAAATAACGTGGCTACTTAAAGGTATCGGCGCGTAAGCGTTGAAATCACACCGTACTTTTTTTTTTACTTAATACACATAAGTGGTCGCTCATGCTCAAGTTCCTTTTTTAAATTGCGTTTTCTTTTTTTTTTACTTTCAAAATCATTTAATACCTTTAGCATACAGGTATGATAAGCTAATACTTTCAACCTCTATAGCCTGCAGAGAACGTGATAGAACCATCGACATCGAGTTAAAACGTTTGCAAGCACCATGCAGTGACTAGTTGCATTGTCACACTTTTAACAGAGCGTGAACGTCCAAGTGCCTTGTCTAATTCGTCAGCTGCGCACATACACGCTTTTCGCTGAGTGCAATATTTTCGAACAAACTGCTCCTACTGCTGTTGTTGGACCCAAATGGATGACCGCCGTGGTGGTTTAGCGGTTTTTTGTACTCGGCTGCTGACCCTATAATGTCGCGATCGTGGTCACGGCGGTCGTATTTTGATGAAGGCAAAAAGTGTAGGCCCATGTACTGAGCGATGTCGGTGCACGATTACGAACAAGATATGGTCGAAATTTCCGTAGTCATATACTGCGGCGTCCCTCATAATCATTTTGTGGTTTTCGTACGTCAAACCCCGGATATTACTGGGCACAATCCGAATCGGTTTCTTTAAAGTTATTGGACAGGCAGAGAAATTTTCAATATATGCATAGCTTTGCAAGGCGCGGTGTGAGTCCAAATATTCGGAGGCGCACCCTTCGGTCTCTGATTGTGGAGCTTTACATTTCTGGTCAGTTAAAAGCCTTGACGAAAGAGGAGATTAATGTCGGTAGATGGTAAACTAAAGCGTAGAGCACTGGAGGCATAATATTGAGTTTTAATCTAAACTTCGTGGATAAAGAATAGCACCGTCCCTTCATATTATGCAGGATGGCTTCCCACTTGGCGCACTCCTTCTAGCTATATACACCACTTCACATCTTTACAGCAACAAAATGACTAAAGCGTGAATAGCGTTCGCGTGATCTTCCCACTGACAAGCACAAGTCGCTCGTGGTGTTCCAGCGACAAACACCGCTACGTGAAGAGCCTCTGGGAAGGAGAAAGTACCCCGCGAAGCAACTGAAGACGATTGCTGTTGGCCAATTTGGGATTTCCACTCTCTGCCATTTATCCAGGCGCAAATCTGATTAGACCCACACGTGCTGCCCCGGCTGCCCGCAAGGCCAATCAACCAGGGAAACGCCCATTTGTTGTGCGCGACGGCAGGTGTAGGCTTGCCTGTCGTCGCGCTGATTTGGGTCTCTAAAGGGGGGAGGATGGACGGCGGTTGGCTCGCACGTCGTTCGCAGGAAAAGGAGCACGGCGAGCGCTATCGGTTCCCTAAGCACGAGTGCCTGCTGGAGCTCGATTTGCGAGGTGCTTCGTGGAAGAGTGTTACGCTAATAATGGTGCATCGTGTTTCTTTTGGGGAAATTGTGTCGTGAAACCGTAGTAGCAGCCGCGCGTCTACGTGAAGAGCTATTACGTGTAGCTTACTATGTACACTCGAGATGGAGGAATGACCATTCTGCGCGAGGACATGGTGGTAATGAGAAAAACATGTGTATTAATAAAGAGAGAGGGAAAGTGTTTTGTAAATTAGAACACCCATGTTGCCTTCAGCGATGACCTGAACACACCGAAAAGACCTTGGCCCGGCAGATCTTGGAGCCGCTGGTGTGAAGGACACCTGCTGAGCTGACGGGCAGGAAGAATGTAAAATAAGGGGTCACACGATAGAAAGCAAGGAAACAGAGAGAGAGAGAGAGAGAGAGAGAGAGAGAGAAAGGAGTATCTGACCCATGATGTTCCGTACTACGACGACGAATTTTCATTCACAGACATGAAAAATCTCTATTTCAGGGATTTTCTCTTGCTAACGTTGACGAAAATTCAGGCATATATCCCTCCACAACATTACGGATTACCGCCCTCATCTACGCACACAAATATATTATTTACACGTGTCTCACGTATTTGAGGCTTTTGAAACCAGGACTAGCATCTCCACTGCCACACAAGAAAAGCATGACTTAATTCATGTACTGTTCGTACACTGCACGTTGTGGGCTTCAAGTCTAGCACAAATAGTGAACTACGAATTCCTCCGCGTAAATATCAGAAACAAATGTCAACGGCTATGCTTGCGCGATTCATGCAGAACTGATTACAGCAGATGAAGGCGCACTGGTACTGCTAATTATGGGTCGTCGTAGGAGAATTTACCCATTCCTAAAATTCACCGCAATACCAGGAAGATTCCTTTTTTTTCCTTTGGCTCAAAATTACAGGTGATAATTCTCTTAAAAAGGGAAAGTTTCCTGCACAGAACATCAATGGCTTGCTTTCAAGGTGCAACAGCACGAGGACTAATGAAAGGACAATGGACCGGGCAGTTTCGGAAGTAGAGAAAATAACTGACAAAATTGGAGTTAGCGATAATGTTTCGGCAAAACTTGTCGATCTTCGCAAAAATGAGAAATAATGGGTTATATGAGCGATGCATCAAACTAGTGAAAAAACACACACGCACCGCTGCCATTAAAAACAATGAAAAAAACACAATATGCCCACGTTGATTCTTATTGTGTTTCATTCATTACCACAAACAACATCTAAGTTGTGAAATTATAGCCCTAATTTCAACATGGAAAGTCAGAACCATAGAGGTTAATACAATAACACTTAGACACGAATCTGACACTGCAATCGTGTGCCCTCATGGGAATTATGGGAAGTACAGGCTTCGGATTGGATCGCATTAGCAAATGTACTGTCTACAATTTTTTTTTTACAGTTTCAGTTTCGTTATTCGCGTACAGTGGGTAGTGGGTAGGTGCAAAAAAGACTTTCCTGCGCTTTTGTTGTTCAAAGAAGCTGAAAACTACTAGGCCTCTCAATTTACTGCAACGCTGGAGCCGTATAAGTCCTGTTTGATAGTTTAAGCGAAGCGTCGTCCACTTACTGCTGCGCATAGATGTAGCGTCCCATGCCAGTGCATCATATTACATCGACTGCACGTTTGTTGTTAGTGCGTCTTGCCAAAACTCGTTGAAGTTAACTGTAAAAAGACGGCGACGCAAAGTAGACGCACCACCACGCTCTTCTGACTCGACTTTGCAACAAAACGAGAGGTGCGTTGTGGGCAAACCACTTGAACAGGCGCACCTGGCATCGCAGCAGACGAAACGATGTGTTTCTCACTTAACACTGTGCTATTATTTCTATAAATAGATATTGCGTACTTTTGAGGGCAAAACAAGAATGTTTGTTTTTAAATGATGTAAAGACTAATTCATTACATCTTGATGCCAAATCTGGAACGCAATGGCAGAGCAATGTGAACCCTGGTGTTCAAATTTCTTCAGGTTTCACGTCTACCACCTAGTCACAAAAAAGCTTTTGCAATAAAGTTAGCGTACAAAAAAATGGAGCAAGCTTTAGATAAACATAATTTTATATCAATTCATTTTACACTCAGCAAACCAGCGTCGCGAATATAGAGAGCGGGATCTCTCCGAAGCAAATTTGAAGCCTGTACTTCCCATAATTCCCATGGGGGCACAAGCACCACTGAAGGAGCCCGCGTAGACACTAGCGCCAGATTCCTCTCTAGGTATTACTGTATGAAAGTTTATGGTCAGAACTGCCCCACCCTTCTTGTGGATGGGAGAGTGTGTCGCATTTGCTATGGTTTTTTTTCGACTGTGTCAGTCGTGTTTAAAATAATCTGAAGAACTTCATAAAAAATGTACTGTGGAGTGGGTATTTACAGTTTTGTCCCTGTTGGAATAGAAAACTGTAGTGAGAGTTCTGGGCAAGAGTGAAAGCGAATAGAAATTTTTAGGGAAAAAACGCGGTCAGGTAATATCGCGACACTGTGCGAACTTGCGTGACTTTCGGCATGGCATATTATTTACAGCAGCTGCTTTGTTAAAGCATGGCTTCCACGATTAGCTCCCGCAACGGCGCAAACAGAGCTAGTCACGGAGGCCATGACTGAAAATGCGAGGCCCTTGCTCACAATGCAGACGGTTGTATGTTCGCATGATAGACAATCCTATTATACCTGCAGAACTTCAGCGCCTATATTTTTACTTGAAGCCTTATACATGAACAGCGCTCTCACCCTTAGTTCGGTTCAATGAGCAGCGGAAAACTTCTGCCGGAGTGCAGCGCGAATGCACCAAGGCTACTGAAAATGACGTGGTTTCTTTGCATGCCAACACTTTCAGCGCATAACTTTTTTAGCGTATTTTTTTATCTCCTGCTACAACTAATGCGCAAATATTACATCACTGACAATATTGTCGGTGCTTGTCAATCAAATTTCTAACAAATTTTCCAGCCCCTTCAGCTACTCT
This sequence comes from Rhipicephalus microplus, assembly GCF_043290135.1. NCBI lineage: Eukaryota > Metazoa > Arthropoda > Arachnida > Ixodida > Ixodidae > Rhipicephalus > Rhipicephalus microplus. The sequence goes on along the minus strand of NC_134710.1, from coordinate 114,406,549 downwards.
TGAAATACCTCTTCGCCAAGTGACAAAGTAACGCATATAGTCTGTAGGCACACTGTGTTAGTGTTTATTTTAGTACTTGCCCCACTGTAATTGAAACAGTGGCTGTGCTATTCGGCAGTGACACTTCATAAATGATCCGCTTCGGTGGCTCAGTGGACAAGGTGCTCGGCCGCTGATCCGCAGGTCGCGGGTTCGATCCCGGCCGTGGCGGTCGCATTCCGGTTGAGGCGAAATGGTAGAGACCTGTGTATTGAGCGATGTCGGTGCGCGTTAGAACACAAGATGGTCAAAATTTTAGGTGCCGTTCACTACGGCGTCTCTCACACTCATGTCGTGGTTCTGGGAGGTAATACCCCACTTCTCGAAAACTGCACGCGCGTTTTGCGTTGAGAACTGTGTAGTGTTTTGGGGCGATAACAAAACTTGAGAAATGGAACGTGGCCATATTTTCTTATACCAGTAGAGTTTACGAATGCCAGAACTAAACTCCTTACAAGCTCACGTGGGCTCAGAATGGATAAATAAACACACGCACAAGTTCAAGCTGGTGCACGGGTTTCACTCTAGTTCATCGCAATTATTATTTGTGGGGTTTAACGTCCCAAAACCATCATATAACTATGAGAGGCGCCGCAGTGGAGGGCTTTGGAAATTTTGACCACCTGGGGTTCTTTAACGTGCGGTTTATCGCAACAAATGGGAGATATTGTTACGGAAGAGAGACGCCGTATCGACGAGGCTGTGTATGAAATATATTTCAAACCACCAGCAGGAGTGGCCTAACCGGTAGACCAGACACCGAGCGGAGACCACTCTTCGTCCTCTTCATCAGACATACACGCGCATCGTCCCACAAAATGTCAACACGCGTGTAGCAATATTATTACGAACTTCAATAATGACAGCTTTATATATGGTTGCTAAGATTGCATAAACGATAACACGCCAAGGTACTATTCAAAAAACTACGTGATACAATCCTCAAAATACAATGGGCAAGCCTCGCATTCGAGAAAAAAAATGTTGAGTTATAGGCATGTTGAATCTGTACACACAAAAACAAATGGTTCCTTCATTGCCTCAAAAGCAACAAGAGAAATTATGAAGTAATTCAAATGAGATATTGGTTCAGTTTATCAACTGTGCACGAGACATTTGAGTAAGTCTTTCTTGCAAAAAATCTAGTGTGTACGCCGTGTTTATGTGTTTTATTAGAACACGATTAGCAGCAGCAGCAGCAACAACAACAACTACTACTACAAAAAGGATGAGCGGAAAGTTAGCGTTATTAGGCTGTGTAGACTGTGTACACATTTTTAGACTTGTGTGAAATTAGAGGCAGTACATTTTCCGCCTTGGCACGTAAAAAAAAAAGAACGTAAATTCTGATGCTACAAAATATATACACCTATGGCCATTGCTCTGCGATTGGTGATGCTGTGGTTTAAATAATAATTTAAAGTAACGGTGAAATTCACTGGCACAATGTTCCAGCGCATACCCTCAGAACGGGTGGGAAAAGGAGGTTCAAACGCTGTGTGAACAACCAAGCACGTTATTGAAAATCTCCTTTCTATATATGGCAAAATCTCACCGAACGAACGTGAAGCCATCATGATGACTGAAAGTGTGGCAACTGTTGGCACTCGTATTGACCATGCCAGTTTGTACCGCGAGAGCCTTTCTAAAGAATGTCTGGCGCTTTCCTCATCAGAGTGTTGATACTGCTGTGTGCGACGTCTGCGGATGACAGGAGACAACTGAGCGTCTACATTGCTTCTGCGTCGCGTCCGCTATGCAGAAGCAAGCACTGTTCATTGCGATGAACAAAGTGGGACAATCTTCCACTGTCAGAGGCCATTGTCTTGGGGACTCGGATACCGTTCGCATTGCGAAAGAGCTGTTGCATTCTACTCAAAGCCCAAAGACATGTGCGGTCGGCCTTGAATGTCAACAGTGCTGACAGCTTTCCCTTTCATTTGCACATATGCAGGTTCGTGCGTATACGATAAGGAGAGTGAAGAGGCGCGCCTGCTGCGTGTGAGACGTTTTCGTTTTGTACGTTTTCGGATATTTCCTACAGTGACATCTCACATTCATTTCTTTCTTTCCTTCTATCTTTCTTCCTTTTTTCTTTCTTTCTTTCTTTCTTTCTTTCTTTCTTTCTTTCTTTTCTTCTTTCTTTCTTTCTTTCTTTTTTCTTTCTTTCTTTCTTTCTGGCTTGTTTAGAACCTGACGTGTCATCCGAAATGTCTGTTCGCATGCTCTGTAATTCAAGTCTCACATATTGCATCCGTGGGGGAGGATGAATGACTAAGGTGTTTTGTTGCAGTTAAGCGGGTTTGATTGCCGGCGATGATGGTCATATATATGGCATCGGAATGCAAAATACTATAATTTCGGTGCAATAAGGACCCGCACACGAGATGAACTTGGGACACACCACAGCACTACAGTGTGTCCGCATTCCTTCTCGTGCCAGCATCGTTTTTGTGCTGAGTGTCAAGATGCTAAAGAACCATTGCCAACTACAGCCCAGGTGTCTATTTCTCTAGAAGAGCCCTACTGTACAATGGCTTAGATTACAAGCTAAAGAAGCGCAGATGATCGAAGTAATTACCGTACCACTATATGCAGCGTCACCAACAGCTGACAGAGCTAGTTCCTGATGCAAAAGCATTCTCGTAACGATCTTAAGCATATGTAAGTTTCACACCTAACTATTAGGATTCTGATCGCAAACTTGAGAACCGTACCTAATATATAAGTCTATATAGCAGGGAGCTCCAGAAATGAGCACTCAGAAAAACATTTGGTTTTGTTTCTGCAGAGAAACCGTGAAGTTCACTGAAACATTCGTAAAAGAAAGAGCGCAAGATCTCTCTAAAAAAACAAGAAGAAAAATATGCATGCGCCCTGATGTTACAACTACTTCAAGTAGATAGTGGATTTTTGTGATCACTGGAAACTGCGAGCGGAAACTGTGAAAGAAAAATGCGTCGCCGTATTTACGATCTCACTGTTCAAATAGAGAAAGAGAGAAAGGCGCAAGGAAAGGCAGGGAGGTTAACCAGATGCACGTCCGGTTTGCTATTCTGCACTGGGGGAAAAGATAAAGGGGAGAAAAGAGCAGGGAGAAAAGGAAGAAAGACACACATACTCAGGAGCACACTTGTGGTAGCACACGCAGTCACTACTTGTGGTCGCTCAGATTTGTTGGGTTCAGGTAGTACAGTAGCTCTTTAGTTGCTTTCTGTGCTACGGAAGTACACGCCCAAGGTCGCAGAATCTTCTGCACAGAAAATGGTCTGGAGTACTGTTGGTTCAAAATATTCTGGAGCTGGCATCGCTGGGTAGTGAACACTAATGCGCAGGACGTGTTCGGTGGTCTTCTCAGCTCCACAGGAGTCGCATGTAGAAGTGTCTGCCATGCCGATGCGAAACGAGTACGCCTTTGTGAATGCAGCACCCAATCAAAGGCGGCATAGCAGTGTCGCATCGGAGCGTGAAAGTTGCGATGGTAGTTGTAGCTTCAGCGGTGTATCCAGTTTATTAAGGTGGCTCCTTTGGAAGCTGGTAGACGACCAAAATATGATTGTTTTAAGATTTTTACTGGCCCAGTGGAGCTCTGAGTTTCGACACAGAATAATTTTTCTTGCTCTCTAGCTCACTTTAAGTGTTTTGTCACACATTAATTTGAGCTTTCTGAAAAGTACCATTTACAGCTAATTTATCAAAAGTTGATCTATCTGCGGAGCAGTGAGATTAGCTCAGTGGTGAACAGGGCGACAATCTTCCAACTTGAAAACCTGTGCGAAAAAGTAAATATCAGCCCTCCCCCCCCCCCCCCCCCTAAAAAACTCAGAATGGATGAAACTGCAAGCTAGAATATTACGAGAAAAGATTCGCTGTTTTGCTTAAGGGCGACACAACGAATACGACTGCGACATATTTTAATGTCATCCGAAGTATGACAAGCAGCTAACTCTTTTGGATCTGATCTTGAGGAACTCAGCAACACACTGGTATAAGGGAATACGAACGCTTCAGCGACCGAACTGTTTCTCGTAATGCCAGTTCTCTAACCTCGAAGTAAGCGTTGAGAGCACAGCAAGTTTGTGAGGAGTCTCATGTTCCTTATCCAGTTGCGACCACGCCCTTCTAGTGACGCAGCCTCCATGGCATCCTTTCGTGCTCCTTCAGAAAGATAGTCCGCTTCATGAGCAATTGATTTATGAAGCGATTGAATCGCTCATGAATCGCTCATGAGCATTCTGCTTTATGAGCAATCGATGGTAGGCCTCGCCATCCGTATGATGGATACGGATGGCTCGTTTTATCACCACGTCAGCTGCATTAGTCGCCAGTATTCGCGATCTTTTACTCGCGGGTTGAACGTACTATAGTATGCACGGGTTCGGGTTATCAATTTACATTTCATACGTGAAATGACGGCAGTGGTGACACCAGTGCCAACAGCAAAAACTTGTCGAGAGTGTTCACACAATTTGTATCGCAAAGAAACAATGCCGAAAACACACGAACATTTGCTGCTATCAATCTGTACTCTATGTTGCGAAGTTTAGGGATTAATTGATGGTATGTTTGGGGGTGTCTTCCTGTGTCAAGTAAAATATGTCCAATATTCTCACGCTCACCAGTGTAGAATCTGCGTTATTGATCATGGAATGCGGAGGCCCGCATTGTCGGAGGTACCTCGTCGGATGTCAACGCCCGAAGGACTTCGCAACGACGCTTCTGCAGGCTCCGGGCCCAGCGGATGCCTACCCTGCGACAACCCACCGAGCCCTTCTCGTCAAGAACCAGCAATGCTGCCATGGCCGCTGAGTGAAGCCTCAAACACCTGGTCGTGGCATTCCTTTGAACCGTTTTGTAAAGACTCTACGTGTGTTCATATGCTTGCTTTGCTTTGTATTTGTGTTTTTAAATTGTTGTGTTCGAATATATGTTGGTGTACTTCCTTGCGACCCGTCATTGCACCCAGCATCTGATTCTTCAGCAGTACGGAAATTTCTGTTAAAGAGAGAATGATAAGCCCGCTCACGACACCGCTATCAAGTAGCTGAGGAACTACAGGGTTTATCCCGAAGCTATCACTGGCTTTCGGAGTGACCGATAATGCAAAGAGAGAAAAAGAGAGAGACGATCGAACTAAATCTAGCTGTTTTAGGGTTTTCATATGGTGGCGCGAGCATTTTTTGTGCTCACTGCGTGGTATATACTCGCTTGTTGTGTCGTTCAAAACGATGTGCAACAACTTGACGAGGAACAGGTCGTTTCAAACTTTGTTTTTGCCGGCGCAACACTATAAGTTGCTGAAACAACTTACCTGGAACATTTTTTTTCCCTTTATCTGCCTTAGGGCTATAAGGTAACATTTCTTATCTGGTATATAATAAGTCTTGTGAGCTCCTTTCCTTTTCATTATTCTCTGTTTCTCTCTTCTCGAAGGAGCAGGGTCATTCTCGTAGATAAAGAGGTATCCCTTTGAAAATCTCGCATGGCAGCATTGGGGACAACGCCATGTTTACAACCTTTGCCGAGCTGTTCCGCAGGGTGGCGTGCTGGGAGGCGTTTATCTAGTAATAACAGTAAATGAATACCTATCAACATACGTGGACATCTGCATAAAGTAACATTTGTAACTTGCCTGCAGATTCTACTGCTAGACAAATAAGCGAAGCCAGCAAATTGGTGTGCGCAATTAAGGCCAAAGTGCTTCCCTGATAGAGCAGTCTTTAGCACCGTTTACACGCTTACAAATGAAAAAAATTCGCTGTTTTCCAAATAGACCGAGACATACTTGATCATTATTTTAAAATGATCGCCCTGGTTGGTCCTGCATGGCCTAAAGTACATGCAGAATGTTTTAGGATTGTTTTAGGCTACGTTAGTGTCACAAAACAAGCGCTCAAAAAGGGCGAGCCGCCAAATTCTCGCGTCGAAACGCCGGAGTGACGCCGCAAGGTCAACAATAGAAAAAAAAGAGAAAAGAAAACAAACATTCAAAGACTCCCGGGCGCGCGACTCTCTCCCTCGGAAGCGTGGGCTCGCCGACGAACCTCCTCACCCCACATCGGCGGCCGAGCAAGCACTCGAAATTTCTAGAAGGAAAGAGGCGTGGCGTGGAAAGAGGCGTGGTAGACGATTGCGAGGAGCCAAAATTGGCCGGAACATCAATGCGCAACTGCTTTGACTACTTGCTTGAGTGGTGAAGCGCTCAGTGTGTACGGCAGGCTGACGCCGACCGATGCAGCCAACTATGCAAAGGTGAAAGCTGCTTTGCTGAAGCGATTTAGATTTACTGTGGAAGGATTCCGGGACAGATTTCGGACAGGAAAGCCAGCTGATGGTGAGACGGCTACGCAGTATGCCGCCCGACTTTGCCATTATTTCGGCAGATGGATTGAACTTTCAGGAACAGCGCAAGAAAATGATGAGCTTAAAGAGCTCCTAATTAGAGAACAATTTCTTACTAGTTGCCACCCAAGCCTGTCGCTGTACTTGAAAGAGAGGAAGGCTGAGTCACTTGAAGGAATGCTCGAATTGGCTGATCAATTCTTGGAAGCGCAAGGTGGAACTAATTTGGCCAAGGTCAAGAAGGAGTGTCCCGAAGATTCGAAGAAATCGGCACCCGAACAAAAGAAGCGTGCACCGGAGGGTGTTCCACCATGTTTTCTGTGTAACCGAGTGGGTCATCGTGCTAGCAACTGTCGAACTAACTTTACGAGTCCCACGGTCGTAAAATGTTTTAAGTGTGGTCACACTGGGCACAAAGCAGACGCATGTCGAAACGGAGCGAGTCAAACTCACCGGGTATCCTGTGTGCAAGCGGCACCGAAATCCCGAAATCAGGTAATAATGCCGTCACAGATGGATTCGTAGAGTTGAAAAATGGGGAGAAAATTCCTATTGTGGGTGCGGTAATGGAAAAACAGCCAACCCGTGTTTCGAAGGGAATGCCAACGCTGCCTGGAAAAGTTGCGGACAAAAAGATTATGGTGTTAAGAGATACCGGCAGCTCCACTGTAATCGTGCGGAGAAATCTGGTACGGGAAAGTGAGTTAACAGGCAAAACGAAACCGGTTTGCCTAATTGACCGTACGGTTCGGATGCTTCCCTAAGCAGAAATTGAGGTGGAAACCCCGTACTTACGCGGGAAGGTTACTGCTTTATGCATGACGACCCCCCTGTACGACCTTGTCATCGGAAACATCGACGGGGCGCGAGGACCGAATGATCCGGAATGTTTGGGAGAAGACCCGAAGATGGAGCCCTCGCCAACCCAGCGACCGCGAGATACAGTAGAGGAGCATCCCGTGACTGATCTCACTCGAGCCCAAGGTGAAGCCGTGGCGCAAGAGACAGTGAATGAGAAAATGATCGTATTGAATGAGTTCACGGGCCGGGCAACTGGACTTACGTCGGCACGACCTCAACCGACCGACAGTGTAAAGGAGACGGAGTTGGCCAGCCAGGCCAAATGTCGGGATATGAACAAGTGGGTGAATAACCGGGCAGGATCGGTTGAGCGTCATGACCCGTTAGCAGTGTCGGAAGTGACAATGATGGCTGAGATGCCGCCTCAGATACCGTCGTTGGAAGGGGCTCGCCGGAACAAAACGAGCAAAAACAATAAGAAGAGATCGAGCGAGCACCGCAAGAAAGGGCGCAAGCGCCATTCGAAATACACAGGATAAGTGTTGAGGTCGAACCGGAATGTGTTTTACAATGCTATATGTTAAGTAATGTGGTTGTTGTCCTGTGTCACAAGTGTCGAAGTGTTTGTGCTGTGACGTGATGTATAGTATTATACAATTGTGGTAATGAGAGCTTTGTATATTTGTATTGTCTGGAATATGTGATGGAGTGTTGTACTCATGTACCTGTGGTTATATTTAATGTGTGTGAGATTGAATTACAAAGGACAATTGAATAGAGTGATCTATTGTGAATGTGACGTGTCATGAGCAACGGACTATGTTCAAGTCTTTAAGTGTGTGGGGACTGTTCACGCTCGTTTGTGTGGTTTTGAATATTATGAGATAATATTCTTAAAGTGGGGGGCAGTGTCACAAAACGAGCGCTCAAAAAGGGCGCGCCGCCAAATTCTCGCGTCGAAACGCCGGAGTGACGCCGCAAGGTCAACGATAAAAAAAAGAGAAAAGAAAACAAACATTCAAAGACTCCTGGGCGCGCGACTCCCTCCCTCGGAAGCGTGGGCTCACCGACGAACCTCCTCACCCCACATCGGCGGCCGAGCAAGCACTCGAAATTTCTAGAAGGAAAAAGGCGTGGTAATACCGGGCTGAGTCATCCGACGGGACGGCCCTCGTATCCTCTCGACCTTTCCTCCCCGCCTTCGCTGCGCATCGCGCCGACGAAATGATGAGAACCTTCTGGAATCTCGCGCGGAAGGTATTTAATCGAGCAGCCGAGACGAAAGATCAGGAGAAGACGGAAGTTAGCGCCAGAGCGCGTTGGGTATTCCGCCGTGTAGTCGGCGAAGGTTTTGTCCGTAGGGACAAAGCAGGAGAAGAAGAGGATTTCCACCTGAGGGGTGAAGGCTCGAGCTACAGGCAAGAGCGTGTGTTTACCGCTATCAAGCGAAGACGCGTGGCAACAGCTGCGTGTGTGAAGCCGACGTGTTTCCGGCGAAGAAGTTCGAAGCTTCGAGAGTGGCCAATTGAAGACGCGAGGTTTCCTGGAAGAGAAACTTCGGCGAGGTTTCCTGGAAGAGAAACTTCGAGGGCAGCGGAGCGACAACAACGCTGGACTTTGAGTGAGTGTTTCTCGGAAGAGTATCATCCAGACTTCTGTTCCCAGAACTTTGGTCTGAATAGGTTTCCTATCTCTTTAGTCTTTAAGTGTCTTGGTTGTTCAATGCATGCGGCTGCATTGTAGTGCGTATTGTTGTCGGCGTCCGTTGTTTCGAGTGTGGCTGATTGTACTGTATAGTACGTTGTTTGGTGGGTGACTTATTGTATTCAACTATTGTGGAGTGTGCATACTTGTGTATTGTTTTTTGATCTGCCATTATTGAGAATATAATTCTGTTTTGTTTATCAACTCTCGGCTCTGACTTGGTCTTTGGGCCACAGCCGGCGTCCGCTGGCGCGCCAAAAAGGACCACTTCTATATTGTCCACGCGTTCGTGGTGCGGTTCAGGGGGACGATACTTCGGCCCTTTGAATTAGCCCGGCGATCGCCTCCCTAATTAACGGGACCTGTGTGACAGTTAGTAAAAGCGTTCTTTAAATGAAAGGTAGATAGATATAGATGGATCTGCGGGGTTTAACGTCCCAAAACCACCATATGATTATGAGAGATGCTGTAGTGGAGGACTACGAAAATTTCGACCACCTAATGTTCTTTAACGTGCACCCAAATCTGAGCACTTGGGCCTAAAACCTTTCCACCTCCATCGGAAATGCAGCTGCCGCAGCCGGGATTCGATCCCGAGACCTACGGGTAGGCAGCTGCCCACCCGAGTACCTTAGCCACTAGAACACTGCGGCGGGGCTTTTAAATGGAAGAGCTGTTTTGATGAAGATTTACTGTGAGTGAAAGCGGTGAAATGATGACAAGAGTAATTATCCACTTATCAACAAATGTAATCAACTTTCATACTGGTGATTACTGCCAGTTACCTTTGATCGGAAAATTGAAGTGAGCCCTCTATAAAAGCCAAGAGTCATTCAGATTCGGCAAGAAACGTCGGGCCTGTGCGAAGCACCCAGCATGGTCACAGCGCAAGCTGAAAAAGTGGCCTTAGAGCCCGTTGTAAGTGGGCGCCTAGTGCAAGTACAGGTGCGAAGTGCGCACGACACCGTAATTCATCATCTATATTTTGCGTTGTACTAAATGAAGTACCCACTACGTGTAAGGCAATGTGTGCACATACGTAGCTGTACAATTCGTTGTTGCTTTGGCTGCTGCTGCCACCTATGCTGCTGCTGCTGATGATGTTGATGAATAGGGGTGGAGCCGTCTTCTAAAGAATGAACATTTTTAAGCTTCTCACTCGTTATGTGATTCGCATGGTGCCTAGTGAGATTTAACGATTCGGCCACGCGGTATTTGTATAGCTGCTAACGTGGCTTCTCACTCGACATGTCACTTCTATTGGGTCTTTTTACAGTAGAAGTTTTAAGCGTTCTTCTGGTTGCACCAGACAACTGCCTCTCAGAAGGCCCGTGTTCAATTCCTACTCTTTTTTTTTCGCTCTCATAGTGCGCGAGAGCTGTGATGAACATCAATGGCAACGGCGGACGACATCACCACTAAAATAGGCTGTTGTTGTGAGCTCTTAACTGCTGACGCTGTAAAACGCGATCAGCCAGGGAGCTGCGGCGCGAAGAATTCTCCTTCTCAGCCCGCACGAAACCGAAATGCAGAAGTGCGCACGGGAGCGCATCAGTTTGGGTAACGTTGTTGCATGTTCGTTGTTATATTTAGTAAATACTGCTTTGCTCTTTAGAACGTTTCCACCTTCATTCAGTTTAGACAGAAGTACATCAGACTGTAACATTCGGCCTATCAGCCTGTACCACAGATCCTTTTCATCAGTCAACATTTCCTTATCACTCACCGCAGAAAACTGTATGCGTGCCTGCGTTTCATTTGATTAACCCTGCAATTAAGTAACAAAAGCCAATTAGATTAAAGTAACATCGAGTACGTTGCAGTGGTTTGCAACGTACCAGATCTTCTACGTTTAAGATCTCTGACTTCTAAATTAAATTACAGACAGAAGTGGTCGTGAAGCAACAAACCATACTGTTTAAAAAAAGTTTATTTCCACTATGTACACAAAAAACAAAAAAATTATAACATTCTAAAAATAAGGGGCACATGGACATTGGTACATCTGTGTGCCACGTTAAACAACACTACGTTGTTGTGAACACATCATTACTCTAATATACATGACAGATGTGGCATGCATAAAGAAAAAAACGCAATGTGATATCATGGTACAGTGAATGCAATGGTACCGCGATACAAACCATACAATAACTCATTTCTGGTTTTAATTGACCGCTCATAAGTATCCATTCAATCTCCACACAACTTCTTACACGGCACCCACTCACCTTCATCTGCCTCAATAAAGTTGGCGTTTCTGTGAATTGTTTTTTGTCTAATTTATTATTTGCTTGCATTTAATTGGAATTGATTGTGAACCTCATGGGGCGCAGTTCTTTTATCTTATATTTAAGTTGCTGGTACATCACACCGCAGGACTTGAAGAATATATTGGGGCTCAACTCCGGGCTCATTTTAACTTTATATACTTTTTAACGAACCTAAATATAAGCACATGCGTGAGCACTCTTTTACTTCGACCCCGCAAAAACGCTGCAACGCAGCTGAATTTGCAGTGACGAAGTCGAGCTCGGTAGTGCAACTCCATATCAGCAACGTTAACAAGAGGCATGGCTGCTTTATCTCATACTACATAGGCAAGACTGAGTGCCAAGAAAAAAATAGAGGCATAAACTACAAATGCTCTTACGCAGAAAAAACACATAAGATAAAAAGAAAACGCATTGGCATGACCAGCAACAACTTCGGCACGGGGTCAGCACAAATGTTGACCTCAAGTATTCTATAAAGGCCTTCACAGGTTACCAATTCGGACTTGGTGATTGCCGCGGAAGCTGTAGTCTCTTCTACCTCGAAAGTGAACAAAAGAAATCGATAAACATTATGCACTAGGTGTTTCCTGAAAGTTCTAAATGAATGTCTTCGTCTCACCCGATGTATGTAAGCCGGAAGTGCATCGGACTGTGTCACGTCTAAATGGGTTCAGTCACCACCCTTTCAGCTGCAGCGTCTCCCATTCATTTAGGCTGCGCGGTCTGCTTGCTACTACACCCGGCGAGCAGAGGAAGCGAAGCAACGTTCTGACATAATGGAAACGGACGAGTGGCTACGCACATATGCCTTAAGAAGAGAACGAAACAGGAACGCAGAGGAACTCTGTATTTCGCTAGGAGAAAGCTGGCTGCGCTCGCCTCCGTATACTCTTTTCGGATAGATTCGACACATCGCAGTTTTGACAAGAATGCTGTAACATTTCTCTTCCGTGCAGTGCTACAGTGCTTGCAAAAGCGGAGCCTTTGCTATCTTTACTCTGTTTTCTGCGTACATGCACATGTACAACGAAAAGTGCGCAGCGAAAAGAATTTCCTTCGTCCGCTGGTCAGACACCTGCTAAAAGGAAGCTCTTCTCTCTGTTTGGCGCTTACTGTTGCGGAAATTTTAGCAGCGTACTTCAACATTCTTTGGAAAATTGAATGAAACGACTACGTACAAAATCTACTGGGGTTGTCACAAATTCGCAGGCCACGCTACCAGGAATAAAAAAACGGCCTGCAAAAAAAAAAACGGTAGCACGACAGGTTTTCACGAGGCATGCTTACAACGTTGACGTAGAGAGTAGGTACATTTATGAGCGTAAATATTTAAAAATGCGCATGTGGCAAATCAATTTCGCAATTATAATATATCTTGTTGAACTTAATGAGTTATTGGTTATATCAATTTCACCTTAAGAGCTTTTTTTCGTAGTTTTATAAGATCGCCGTCACGGCCTGTTCTGTGCATGGGTTACCGTGGCGTACTCGCAGTGCCATCGGCGAATGTCTCTTGGTGCTATAGAAAAGTCAACCACAATAACAGAGAAAGTGTTATATCATTGCCGTGCCTGTTGGCCATTCCGACGAGACGAGTAAAAGCATTTTGGAAAGACAACGCATCATGCCACTGTCCGCAGTGAACAGCTACTATGTTCGGGATAGTCTGACTAGAATTCGGAGTCGAGAGGTATTAAGTTCAGACAGTTAAGATGAATGTGCAGAAAGTAGGGAGGGTTCCACATTCATCGTGCGACATTACGCATAAGGATGGGTATCATAGTCGCTGCGCCAGTTCATGACGATGAAACAGGTTTCATTAAGCTGTCTTATTGAGTACTGTTTAGTATACATTATCAACATTTTCGTTCCCTGTAATGAAGCAAAGTTCCTCAAATTATACCATATCCTTTTCCCAGGAATCCATGATAGGCAAGAGGCAGCAGTAGTACATGTTTTAGATGATGGCTTATTTCAGTCATCCTGGTGTGTGAATTGCCGTCTCGTCACTATTTATTTTCAAGCTTTTGGGGTAGTTTCTTATTATGAGCAAATACTGCCTTATGTTGCATTAATGAAATGTGAGGAAACAAGAAAACGCGCTCTCTTTCCATCTTTAGGTTTGCGACAAAGACTATCAACTTGAACGTGCATGGCAGGTATGCAAAGTAAACATAATTCAGCAGTCAAACTAACGATGCTGGGCAATGCATGCCTCTCTTTCCCACAATTTTCTATAAATTTTTGTTCTTGCAACTTGCTTCAACAGCAATTCTTTTATGGACCAGCAGCACGCTGCGCTCATTTATCCCACTCTATTTTGGCGGAAAACAAACGTGCTTCACGTTACCGAGAATGCATGCATTGGCGGCCGCGCCTTCCGACGAGTATTTCATTTTTCAAACGTCCGTGTAGCGCAAACACCGCGAGTTCCTCAACGGCCGCGGTTTTCAAAGATAGAGGCGAGTAAAACTTGCACAACAAGGAACAGGGGCGCAGTAAACAAAAAGCGCACCGGAGGGGGAGCTTCCCGAGATTCCAGCACGCGATCCAAGTATGAATTCAGCGCACGCGAGGAAGCCCGCAATCCTCAATCAAGTTTTTTTCCTGGAAAAACAACCCTGCACAGTGACGTTGTTGAATCCTGAGCAGAGGAACACAGGTGACGGCAAGGAGAAAAAAAAAGTCAACGCATTTTGGCTCTGGACGGAACCATACAAACAACAGTGACACCTGCTGAGCATTCTTTTTTGTCGCCTTGGTCCTCTCCATCGCGCATGTATTCTGTATAGGCACGAAAGGAAACAAAACTAAGCGAGGAAGCCACACTAAAGAAGTGCGCGTGGAGGTGAAGGAAGGAGGTGCAAATCAGAAAGAGGGGAGCAGCATACACATCGTGGAAACGAAACCGGAAGGCTTTGGCCTTGTTTGCGCGCTGTGACTGGAGAACATGCAGTCGCGGCAACGCTGAAGATGCGCCAGCGTGGACCAGTAGCCCCTGAATTCGCAAGCGGATCAGCAGCAGCGGGCAAGACTCTCTTCCTCAGCCCTCCTTTCTCACGTATACAGCCTTCGGTCGCGAGAGGAAAAGCCGCGTACACAGCAGGGGCGCGATGCTCATGCGTGCGCGGGCGTGTGCCCGGCGTCTCGACAGCGGGGCCTTTGCTCTGAGCGCAGGGATTCGTCAAGTTATGTTCTCGCGACGAGTGCTTCTTTTTGTTCGCCCCAGAAGGGTCGACGTCGTTCCGCCCAGCAGCGTCGACAAGCATGGCGCTCGCTTCCACAACCGTGCGTTTGTTTCTGCATTCCCGTTGCATGCTCTAGCCAGTCCGTTGCCATCGCCCCCGGTTTTTGTTTTAGTTTTTGCGCTGGTGCTTGACGGGTCACATACTGTACTTCTTCCTCCCCCTCAACCCTTCCACTCACCCCAATTGCCGCAGGAGCAGCATACCGTTTGCTCGTTCACGCTTGCGTCGCTTCACGCGTAATCAAATATGCAAAGTTGTCTAGGCGTTTTGCGGCGGCGGCAGCCCAGCAACGACTGCGGCCTGTACCCGCGTTGCGAGGCCCTTCATGACGTGGTGCACAAAGCAGCCGTGGCGTTTGCGACGAGGAGTCTTGCTTTCGGGCCCTGCGCGGTCCGCTTTAGAAAAACTCGTAATCGTGGACTTGCGTGCCCAGCATCCCTCGGCCCCGGACTTCCCCTTACTGAGTCTTACAGCGACGTGTGTTAGCAAAACGACTGAGAGGGAGAGAGACCAGGAGGGGAGAGAGAAAGAGAGAACGAAAGCGAGTCGTGAGACGACCGCGCGGCTGGATGGGGACTGCCGGGATTGTATACGCTCTGAGGAAGACCGCCGACGCTCTGAGCGTGGACAGATACGACGGCTTCCGTCGACAGCCCCACCGCCTAACCTTGTAAAGGAATTATAAATTGTCCTATTCTTACATCTCTCTCGCTCTTTCTGTCGCTCTCTTGGAGTGCTCTCAACAACACCGCGGCTACGTGGCCAGATGACCAAAACGTGCACAAAGGATCGACACGCTGCACTGGTCTCTCGCATTCGGCACGAAATGAATTCGCTTCTGGCGCTGCACCTCGCAAAGGCAGCGTCGGCAAATTGAAGGCTCTAACATCGAAAACGGGCGCTTCGGTAACCAGCGCATGTATTTTGTTTTATTGATTCTTATTAGCTTCCGTAATTTTTATTCTTCGTTGACCCATGTGGAGCCCGCACCTATGTTACCACTGAGAAAAGCCAGGGACAGGTGATGAGAAGTGAATAGAACACTTAGAGAATAATTTTACGAAAGGTGGGGGCCCTCTTTGCCCTCTGATTTTCTTTCTTGCAGTATGTACCTACGTTGCTCACGTAAATTGATGCAACGAGAAACTCCTGAATGACGCTCCAAGAATGATGTTGTTCCCGAAGAAATGAAATTCAGCACGAACTACCGGATTTCACGACGCCTACGGTCTTGTAGGAGACTCTTCCTGAATTCGGAACACACAAACTGATATACTGAAGTGCAAGGCACTGAGATCAAACCGGGTTTTCAGAAGCAGGTTTAGTTTATTCAAACATAAATCTATAGTAAGAAAGACACAACATAATATCTTCTGCCTCATATATCAGGTGAGCTAATGGCGTTGTTCTTATATATACTTTTACGCTTTTGTTGTTTGGTCAATAAAGAAAGTTCACTTACCCAAAGAATGTTTCACGCTTTAGGACGAAGCAAGATGTGCGCATTTACAAAATTTCTAATCTCATTTGTTGCCGTAGGAGACGAAGACAAATTAGGAGAAAAGATTGATGAATCTGCAATAAAAATTGGCAGATCCCACGCACAGTGGGAATCCATGATATGCGAAGCGCGATTGAAGAAAGTAAATATGTCAGTTTGAAATCAGCACAATGTTGCGAGGCGCATGGGAGTACGCAGTAAACACAAGTAGAAATCTTATTTGCACTCAGGTATCTTAGATAAGATTCAGGTATGTAGGTCATAGTCGCGTAACGACAGTATAGCACTAATGTTTGCAATACCAGCCCTAGCAGTGGTAGGCACGTAATATTTGTCGTACATCACTTTCATGTCATGATTATCGTGTTTGCGCCTGACGTTTATGTTTGTCATTCATTCGCATAACGTAATACCAAATTTGGTGTATGCGAAGCTAGCGAAATGACCACGAATGCGCTATGAACGTGGCATGTAGTCATATTCTCACATAACACGCATGTCATGATTATCATGTTTGAACGCGTTATTTACCTTCGTCGTCTATTGACGCCACGTAATACTAAATTTGGTATATGTGAAGCTAGCGAAACGGCCACGAGCGCTCTATGAGCGTAGCGTGTAGTCATAGTTTCAATGACACGCATATCATGATTATCATTTTTGGATGTGGTGTTTACGTTCGTTCCATTCGAGTCACGTAGTACCAAATTTGGTATATGTAAAGCTAGCCAAACGGCCGCAAGCGCATCATAAGCGTGGCAAGTAATCATGACTTACATCACATGCATTTCACGATTGCCACGTTAGGGCCTGGCACTTATGTTTGCCATACAGTCATGTCATCCCATACGATTTTTGCAATACGTCATGCGAACAAAACCACCGCATGAGTAGCAAGACCATGACATGTGAATCATCGCATTTATGACGTACATGTAATAATTATGACTAGTTCGTTATGGTCGTTGTACAGTCTTGTTATGCCATACCAATTTTGGTATAGATCCCATCACTGGAACAGCCAGGAAAGCTAAATGTCGTTGGCGGATAGATAGATAGATAGATAGATAGATAGATAGATAGATAGATAGATAGATAGATAGATAGATAGATAGATAGATAGATAGATAGATAGATAGATAGATAGATAGATAGATAGATAGATAGATAGATAGATAGATAGATAGATAGATAGATAGATAGATAGATAGATACGTTCCAAGTCGCCAAAGTTCGCTAAGAAAGCTTCGCATTAAAAAAAAGGTATATAAGCACAGACAATACCAATCGCTTTTAGTGAATAAAAAAAATGCGCGGATGTGTGCCTATTCTAAGGCGTCATTGAATAGAGAAAAGTTTCAAGTATAGGCTTTTTTCGAAACCGGATGGCCTTTCGTCACCTATATAGAGCTGCGGCAAATTGAAGAGCTGGCTTTGAGCGCGCGTCGATTTGGCGGGCCGACTGTGGACTGGCAAGCACTTTACCCTAATGACAAAACTCACGCCAGCGTATCCGGGCAATTTGTCTAAAAAGCCGCCCACAAAACGCCAGTGACGGGCGTCAGCGTGAGCGCGCGTTTGAAGATATTTCAGAGGCACGCGCTTTCAGACGGATCGCGCGGGAACACGGCTTACCGGCGGCGCTTTGCCGGAGGTGCCCGCTGTGTTTTCTTCGAATCGCACTGGTGTTGTGGTTATCGAGATCACGGTGGCATAGACAGCGCGTAGCCTCAGCTGCCAGCGTGCCAAAACCGAAATTCTTTTGCGAGCGAGTGGGTCTGAAGATGCATGAAACAGCCGCGCTCCCTCCTGCCCGAGAAACCGCGCCCGTTCAATAAGCATAATTGTTTGTCGCAACTTGGGGAGTGCAGTTTCGTGAGATCCACTGCGTATAGTTAGGCTTGTAGCCTCCCACTAGTTACGCGTTGGCTCTGCGGGCAAGCCGCCTTTCGCTGGCGTTCTGCTCTCGCTTTAATATGTACCAGCGTTTAGCTCGTAGTATGCGGATGGCTGTGTGCTCCGGCGCATCGCTTTGTGACCGTTTGGAGACACACACATGCTGCACCCGCGTTTAAGTGGCTGGCGGACTATCGACGAGCGCGAACAGTACCGCAACGAAAGCGAACGTATTAACCACTCGCACTCATATATTTCAAACCTTTACTACATGGTGTTCCTCAGGGAAGCATTCTCGGCCCCTGCTCTTCAAGCTATATAAGAATGATGTTTTTAATATAGACATATATTTACCATTTGTAATTCATGCAGACGACACAAGCTTATTTTTGAAACATCACACTCTCTGTCGGCTTGCGAAAAAAAAATCAAAGGAGGTGCTCACTATATTGAATACTTGAAGTCAGGTCAATTCCTTATCTATGAATGTTTCAAAGACAAAAGCAGTTCTGGTTTAGCCTAAAAATAAGCAAATATTATTCTGTATCTTGGTCTTTTAGTAATCAAGTCAAATTAAACTAGTAGCAGTAATAAAAACCTTGGGTGTTTTCTATTGAAGAAAATATGCAATGGAACGCACACATTAATGTTGTCCACAAGAAAACATTAATTACTTTCTACCAAAGCACATCAAATTGATTTTATCCAGCTCTTTTTTTTTCATCTGCATTAACATATGGATATCAGGAATGGAGCACAACGACTGACTAAAACTTTCCCGAAATCCACTCTCTGCAGAAAAAAGGCCGTGAGCATCATCTCAAATGAATCATACAATGACCACACAAAGCCTATAATTCGAGATGTGCGTATAAATCAGTGCCGAACTTGTTCAATGCACTTCTATTGAAATGATATTATGAATACCAGCAAATAGCGACCCTTTCCTAGGAAAACTTGCCACCCTGACTTCATCTGCAAAATCATACGCTACACGGAGCAGTCACACGTGAAACATCCCCCCTACTCATACAAACTATGGCCGCCAAGTGTTTATGTACTTGCTGCCACTGGGTCTTAACTCCTCCGCTAATATGATGAACTAAACAATTAAATAGGCTACCATAACCAGCGAAGTAAGTACAATTTCTGCTCCCATAAATTTAGTCGTGTCATCTAAATGTAAATTGAGAAGTGTACCTTTAAGCTGTCGCTATGTTTATAGGCCTTTTCCTATAATAGCACCCAATTCGTTGTGCACTGTTCTTTTTGCCCTGTATAGTTTTGTAAACGCGGCGCTGGCCCTTGTCAAGCCGTTGAAGGCTTATTGCTAGCCCCCCGTAGCATCACCAGTCTTGTATTTTTTCCTGTTGATGCTAAAACAAATAATGCTATTATTATTATTATTATTATTATTATTATTATTATTATTATTATTATTATTATTATTATTATTATTATTATTATTATTATTGTTATTGTGACGTAACGCATAGACGCCGCCTACGCTTGGCACACTAGCCCTGATACCTCTTTTGTTGTTCGGCATTCTGAATGACAATAAAAGCAATCATATTTTAGGCGCGCATTAAAGCCACATTAGAAACATAAATAACCCACCGCCATAGCTTAGCACGTAAGGTGTCACACTGCTAAGCTCTAAGACACAGGTTTGTTTTACGATCACAGTGGTCGCGTTTAGATGGGGGCAAAATGTAACAATTAACAGTGCAATGACATGTGCACCCGTGTACCTAAATTTTCGTGCACGTCAAAGTAGACAAATTGTCACTATTGATCCGGAGTTGCCCACTTAAAAATGTTACTATGGCAGGCTTCAATGGCATGTGTAAGGGTTTTGGAACATAAAATGCCTAATTACACCAAGAATACGCATAAATCGGCAATAAGTACTTTCTTCTGTGTGTCTGTAATAAAGTCAAAATGTTTTTTTTTTTATTTGAATAAAAGAATGAGTTACAGACGCACGTAAGTTGCCTTGGGTATGTACAGTCGTGAGTACGCTTAGCGTGAACACGGGAGAGCGCGCAGCACGGTGTTATTGGCAGCGCACACCATATACCAAAGAAAGGTTCAGTATACATGCGCCGTGAATTTACGGTGAAGTTATTTTACCATTGTGTGCAACACGTCAGCTTAGCGCACCATTGTCGAAGGCACTCATCTAGGGCACGATGAGGGCGATAGTGAAATAGTCACTCCAAAAACGAACTGCGTATGTGCAGTGCTTCGTGTTGCTTTTCGTAGGTGTCGCTCGCCGCACTGTGTGGCGCGCGCGCACTTGTGTTCGCGCAAAGCATGCTTACGACCATAACAACAGTCGGCCAAATCGTGCGCAGTAGCGAATTTTTTTGTGTGTCAGCGTCACATGAAAGAGTGCAGGACAAAAAAAATTGTTTTGTGGGCATGCATGTGGTATAAGGACATGCTCTAGTCCACACCTTTTCATTCAGTCAAGCAGTGAAGATGCCCAAACAAGATTGTCGTTCGTGAACGATAGGTAAATATTTGGGCAACTGTACATTTCACAATGGTTATAGCCCGAGAACAGAACGATGACACAGAGACAAGAGTGACGCGAAGGACACGAGCATTCGTGTCCTTCTTGTCTCTGTGTCTTCGTTGTGTTCTCGCGCTATAACTATCGTCATGTCATACCAACTAGCCCAACCTGCAAGTGTACATTTAACGCGAAAGCAGCGCGGAGCACATGGTGCAGGCTGGCGAGGGCGCCGTGTGTAGACATCAGACTCTGGGGTTTCGCAGAAATGTGGCGCCACCTGTCGCAACAGTTTTCGGTACGGCAAAGCTCGAATTCCTTGATTGATTGATTTGTGGGGTTTAACATCCGAAAACCACCATATGATTATGAGAGACGCCGTAGTGCAGGGCTCCGGAAATTTAGACCACCTGGGGTTCTTTAACATGCACCCAAATCTGGGCACACGGGCCTACAACGTTTCCGCCTCCATCGGAAATGCAGCCGCCACAGCCGGGATTCGATCCCGCATCCTGCGGGTTAGCAGCCGAGTACCTTAGCCACTAGATTACCGCGGCGGGGTGCGTGTGCTAAAGAACGATTCAATTATATAGCTAATGTGTTTGCGCTGTGAACACTCGAGAAAAGAGCTACGAATTTCTCTACCCTAGTGGGACGCACAACCGAACTGCCGTGAAGGGCTTGCTGGATAGCTTGCCGGAATGACGGTGAAAACAAGACTCAACAGGTCCACGCGCTACGAAGAGAAGCTTCAGTCGACGCTGTTGTTACGTTGTGAATGGTCACGGACGGAAAAGACTTCTGTTTTGCCGATTGGCGTAGTTGTCGCACGAATCAGAATGACTAGAGCGCCGGATATGAGCCGTTGCAAACATGTTGGGTAAGCGAATCAATCGCGTTCTCCTTAGCTGGTCGCCTGAAAAAGTGTGATAATGTAAGTTTCCTTTTAATATATTCTGTAGCCTTGATGAAAAACTATGGTGCCCTTGACTATAAAGATCTGCACAGCCTCTGACCGCGAACCCCGCCCCAGTGGTCTAGTGTGTAAAGTACTGGGCTGCTGACCAGCAGGTGGCGGGATCGAATCCCGGCTGCGGTGGCTGCATTTTCCATGTAGACGAAATTCCTGTATGACCGTGCGCTCAGGTTTGGGTGCATTTTAAAGAACCCCAGGTGGTGGAAAGGTCCGGAGCCCTCCACTACGGCATCTCTCATAATCACATGGTGGCTTTGGGACGTTAAACCCCACATATCTATCTAGCCTCTGACTGCGACGAGTGTCATCAACAGTTACATGCAGACAACGTTACTAAAATAGTAACGTTGCATGCAGACTGGTGACGCGCTCGACAAAAGCCGTGCAGTCCGCGACCACCCGTGATCTCAACTGTATGTCACGACACAGCATGGCGCACGTACGCTTTAGGGGCTCGAAATTCCGGCTTTAACTACCAGATCCTAACACGAGTGTCGTACAAGTGAATTGCAATACGTTTGTCATGACCATATTCACGTCTTTCTCCCCCGTGATCTCTGCGACAAGTTGCCGGAGAATCTCGAAGGCCTTGGTTTTGCCTTTCGTTGTATACCGAGAAAGTGTACACGCACGTATCCCAATTTGCAGTATATACAAACGGAAGGCAACCGTAAAAAGTACATGCGAAGATGCGCAATAAAACAGTCCAATGCACAGGAAGTGAGCGATGAATGGAGAATGTCACTGTAAAGGCGGAAATCACCGGCGCTTCATCCATGAGAAGGTGATCCTAATGAATGTTGGCCTTTATTGTTCCAAAACCACCATGCGATACTTTAGAGACACCGTAGTGAATGACTCCGGAAATTTCTACCACTTGAGATTATTTGACGTGCACCTAAATCTAAGCACACAGGCCTCACACATTTCCGCTTCCACCAAAAATGCGGCCACCGCGACCTGCTAAAGCGATCTTCGTACCATTAATCGTAAGATAAATATGTACACTTTTTACCTTCATTGCTCTTGTATGTACTTGGTCACTTTCACATTATGCGTAGGCCCACATTTAACGCATTCAGGCGTTACAGAACGCACGTCGGAGTTCTTGCCTCGAACTCTGTGCCTTATCATCGATGCTCGCTTGTACATGCGAGCTGGAGCACGCCGAAATAACTGAAACATTTTTTGCATTATACCCGCAGTTTGATTTGATGAGCTTCCTACTTTACTGAAGCGAGAGCGTATTGATGGAAAAAGCTTTCCATGTCTAAGTTTCAGAAAAATGAGCCTCGACAACAACGAGGGAAGGGAGGAGGGGGGGGGGGGGTTCTATATTAGCCTATGCACATTCGCTTACGGGTGGCTCTCTCTGCACTGCCCCGCCACGGTGGTCTAGTGGCTAAGGTACTCGGCTGCTCACCCGCTGGTCACGGGATCAAATCCCGGCTTTGGCGGCTGCATTTCCGATGAAGAATAAAATGCTGTAGGCCCGTGTGCTCAGATTTGGTGCCACGTTAAAGAAGCCCAGGTGGTCTAAATTTCCGGAGCCCTCTCCTACGGCGTCTCTCTTAACCATATGGTGGTTTTGGGATGCTAAACCCCACATATCAATCAAAACATGAATCTCTCTGTGCACTAGGCGGCGATGTGAGCGCTGTTGGCACATCACTTTTCTTCTAGGTATCACACCAGGTACGTCGGTCTCTGGAGGTTCCACCTTTGCGATGTTGTTCAGACGTCATGAGTGCTGTACTGTGGGTGATGCATTGACTTTATCCCGAACGAGTGTTGTGCCTTCAGTGCCGTATAAATATCGACTCGACGTGCAAAGAGTGCTTTTTTCAGATTTCTGCTAGATGACGAGCTACGCAGAAAATGGCTGCGTGCAATTCCACAAAACAACTTTATTCCATCGCAGTATTCTAATTCAAGTTATCTTGCATAATTTTCTAATATTTTATAGTGCTATTACAAGTACGCAGTGCTTCAGCTTGAAATAGTACATAATATTGGTCGTGTTGATGAAAGGTTGGGGATAAACAAGTATTTGTTTATTTGTAGGTGTGCGAGCTGCACTTCGCGCCTGAAGGCATACACAAGAGGATTCATACATTGACGAAAAATGGGGGCACACGGTGGCTGCACCATTGCTCAGTCCTGTCAATTTTTTCAGGTATAATTCTGTCGAAATTTCCGAAATGCTCAGCTTACTTTTCAATAGACTGAGCAAAAAATAGGAATCCCCGACTGCAAGCCAAAACGGCTGGAAGTGGCAGCTATCTTGAAAGCACTTGCAGAATCAGCGGAAAGATCTCGCCGTGAACAAGACAGATACAGTACAGTGCATTGTAGCTTAGCTCTCCAGATAAGATGCAACAAGTAAACGTTTTCGCACTGCATTGAAAGCCTATAGTAGGGGAACGACTATCAAAACAAGAAGCGTCTTTAAAGCTCTCAAACGAGCACCAAGTGGTGACAGACCTCACCGTAGAGCTAATAAGCAACGACGAGTCGCGAGATTCGATGCCTGCGACGACGGACACTTTTGCGAACCGGCGATGAAGTACGCGCAGCACTAGCATTCTCGTAAAAAAAAAAATGTGTCGCAGAATGTATGATGAGATTTTTGTAGCTCATTTTAAATAATAGAGAGAGCCCAAAACGCTGAGTAAGAAGCTTATATCCCTTGAAAAGACCTTTCCTGTAAATAAAGTTTTTGAGGAAGCATGTCATCCTATCCTCATTTCTGAAACGCGATCTTTGCCACACAGCCTGTGCTGACATTTTATCTTTCATATATTAAATATCTCCCAATTAGTTTCCCGACATGCTTGCAAGCGCAAGCTCGAGATGGGAAATGTGAAGAAAAAAAAGGACATTTTTTGCCCTAACGTCAAGTATAAATGAAATAAACACAAACGCAGCGCTCTGTTTGTTTACTGTGTGTTTTATTTTTGTGGACTTTTGTGGACCCACATACATCTGTTTCTACTTAGTACAGCACAATATATATAAAGCCATAATAGCAAGCGCTCGTTTTAAGGCACGAAAAGAAAGACGTTAGAATATGTGAAGTATTTAAACCAAAAACATTTTCGCGCTGTCGCAAAAGGGCCATGGTTTCGTCACTTTTACGACGCGCGCAGAAAATCTACAAAAAAAAAGGAAGACTACACTGCCAACGTACGCTTAGTGCAGCGTGAATCGTCGGCCTGTGGCTACCCAAATTCCTTCTTGAATGCTGTCGAACGAGAAATTGCACGTCCACAATTGCCCTGTGCTGCATCTCGTCAAAAGCTTGCGGGAACACCGTATATTCCCTCCGTAACGCGAACCAACGGCTGGCATCAAAATCCGCCTTTTTCATTTTCCTGTGCTGCCCTCTGCTGTATTGGTAGGGATTTGGTAGGCGCTGGAAGAATTGGTACTACTATATAACGAAAGCCTCCGAGGTGTTTTACGACTTCGCCGCAAGTGCATTTGCAGAGGTTGTTAGGGGCCATCGAATGCGTTGTTTAAATTATATATATATATATATATATATATATATATATATATATATATATATATATATATATATATATATATATATATATATATATATATATATATATATATATATATATATATATATATATATATTCATGGTAAAGTAGGTCCGGTACGCACGAGAAAAGAAGCGCGGGTGCACGTACAAAAAAGCAATTCCTTTATGACTAACGTTTCGACCATGGCAGGGGTTCGTATAAGAGAATGAAAAATATACAAGCCATATGCCGCTTTTAAGGGCCACTGAAATCGCAAAAAACGGAAAAAAGTCAAAAGTTTCGAAACAAATGAAGGTGATGAAATATTTTGATGTGCTATCTCGAGTGACAAGTGCTGTGACTCGAAGCATGTACGAACGTAATGTCGTCGCACAGCAAACGTGTAAAGCACTAAAGCAGCATTTAAGCCGTGACAGAGAAACACAAGAGATTAGGGTACTTGTAGCAAGGTTGGTCGGTAGTGATCGCTTTTCTTTATCGCGATTCACCACATTGTCTATGCTGCAGAACTGAGCCAATTATCAAAAATTTTCACCCCTGTGTCTCTTGATGGTGATTGAATGTGCCCCATGTGACAACCGCAGAAAATGTGCGCAATAAGGGGCAACAGACAAATATTACGATCGTGCCACGGAGAAGGTTTAGCTCATGTGAAATTTTTCTTAGCTAGAACGAGAGTCTTTCAAAGCATTGAAGTACTCTTCCTTAACTCCGAATGAGGCACGCATGTGCTCCAGTCATAACATAGAGGTTACAGCAGCATGCGGCTATCAGAATGCCGAGTTGCTTCCCAAAAAGCGGAGAAGACGCTTGCGCTGTGCTTCATAGGGTTATGTGTGCTAAACAGCAGTGTAAATTCGGACAGGCAAGTCACAACAACGACGACCTGTTTTAGATGCAATCCTAGAGTGAATGAACTAGCTGAGGTGCGTACATTTCTTGAAGCAAAAAAAATATATATATTTCCTTGCCACATGCACACGCTGATGGCCATTTGATGCTTCGATTCGACGCAGATTGAGTTGTTTCGATAATACAAAAGCAGGTCTCTAGCTCACCGTTTGAGAAGCATAATTTTTTTTGGAACAGCTATTTAGCATTTCGAAAGTTGTTGAAGAAGCTGCAGCAGTTAATAACTCTTTTTGTTGAAATAAAAGTACAACAATGATAATAATAATTTCAAAAAAAGCCGACGCGAAAGCTGTTGTGATATTTGCGGGATCCCACTTGTCACCAGGATGGTTCCGCATGGTGACGCCACGGTACGTCCTCGTCGCATCCAATAGGAATTATCTATTAAAACTTAGCCGCATTGTGGTTCTGCAGTGAACTAGGCCGGACCCCATTATTGAGGCTTCAACGCTGCAGAAAACCCATGCTTGCCACTGTGTTTTTAAGCTAAACAACAGTTTGCCTCAACATCGCTGTGCTGGTGTGCCACTCACAGGCATTCAAGCAAAAAATTTCAGTTTTCTTTTTCATCAAATGAAAGGTCAATCTAAAGGGTAAGTTCTGTGCGCGCACTGCACGTGCATAGCTCACCTCGGTGTAGCGTGCTGACATGTTGGAGCAGTGCGTCTCACAAACTCGGTAATACGACGTCGATTCATCCAGGTCTTCGCAACAAATTCTGCGTAATCAGCTCTGCGCACTGACGGCTGCTCCGGTATCTTCACACACTGTCCAAGTTTGACTTTCGGCACCACGTGGAAGCCTAGCCGTTGACTATTTTCGTCGTTCAGCTTGTCATTTGTGCGTTTGCAGCAACCGTAAACCGCACTGTTGTAGATCTTTAATTTGATGCAACTCGACAAAGAATAAGGTGTTGTTGCCTGGATGTTTTTACAAGTCCATGCTGCAATCACTGGTACAGGAAACTTCCAACGTTGCAGCAATGTGAATGCAACGCGCGAGGCCACGGAAAGCCAGAACAAACCACAAAACACCCATCACATAAGCACAGCAAACATTGTGCCAAGCATGGTCATCTACAGCATGAAAACCTCAAAAATGGCATCTTGTCTGGCGCACCACAACGCCACTCTGCGGCTGAGTTTCCTTGCATACTCCCTGAAGGTGATCGTAATTTCTGGCCAGAACCCCTAACTATGGCGTCCCTCTTAATCAACTCGTGATTTTGGGACGTCAAACTGCAGAAATTATTTTATAATATAGTTTTGGTTTCGACCACCCATATAGCTGTAAATAAACGAAAATGTCTTGCGTAGTTTGATATATTAAGTGCCATATTTGAAAGAGCCTCAATCCAGGGGATATCGGCCACTCTGTTACAAATTCGGCCACTCTGTTACAAATATGCAGTGCCAAAGTTTGCATGACGTTACGCCAAGGTAGTATGTTTTGTGACATTAGGAATAAGCCATTTTATACTGTATATATTTCCAATGTGTACCCGCATGGTGTCACCATATGCCAAAGTGAAGAAAGGACAACATCACTTACCGACCACGACCAAGTGAACTGTAGCGTTCCGCTGTGTGCCGCGGCTGATGACCACCTGGCAGACGTAAGTGCCGGTGTCCTGGAAGGCCAAGTCGTTCACCTTAAGCGTTGCTGGAGAACCGAGCACGCTGAAGTAGGCCCGCTGGCTCCAGTCGGAGCGGGCCGCGTGCCGGCCCTGCATGATGTTGGTTCGGTGGAAGCTCTGGTTGCTCGCGTACGTCACGCTGTACACGGCCATGGGCGAGTCGTCTTTGAACCAGTTGATGCGCATGGGCAGATCGTTGGCCAGCAGCGATTTGCAGGGCAAGTCGATCTGGCCGCCCACGTGCACGGCCAACGCCACGGGCTCGTCTGCAAATGGGCGAGCACGGTTGATATTACTTTTTTTTGTATTTAGCAATTCAGTAACATTTATTATTGACTGTGTTTTTGCGAACATATCGGATTTTCAAGCGATGAAAACGTGACCTCGAAAGTGGTACAGCTGCTTTCAGGATCAGGAATTTCGATGTGTAGTAACACGTTGCTTTTGTTTCGGGTTAATCAATAACGTATACTTGTTCAAATTTCAGAACACTAACGGATAATGTGAATGCGCTAACAAATTTTGAGAACGCCAAATATCACGTCACTTGTTATTTTTTTATTTTATTTCAATTGCTTTTGCCAACCCCTTTTCAAGAAAAAAATAAAAAGCGAAGTTATATTTTTACTGATTTTGCAAAAAAAAACAAAAACAAAACGTACTAGTGCCCTCCGTGGCCGTTTGTGCGTTTTCAATACGTATCAGAAAACAACCTTTCAGAAAGGTGACTGTTGCGGCCAGTGTCAATTTAAGGAGAGTTACGTATTCGTGCAGAGCAGCTATGTATAAGTATACCCATAAATCACAACTGGAATTGCACCCATGTGTTTTTGTAGACCTCAAATTATGCACCGTACAATATGCGCGTCGATTGGAAACCGTTTGCTTTTTGCGCGTCCCTTTTCCTCCCTCTTCTCCCAACAAATGAAGTTGCTTCTGCATAGGATGACCATTTTTATAATCATTTGGCCTCACCAACGTTGGCTGTTTCTTTTCCCGGTGAGGAGTTTCATAACGAAAATGTGGCTGATCCCTCTATAAAGGAATCGCTCTAACACAAAAGTGAAATGCATCAATACAGAGGTAGTTGAGCGTTTATTCTGCATTGCTTCAGCAAGAGCAAGAAATCGCAAAGTCACGTTAGGAACGGTAAGCAGCTCGAAACTTGCAGCGCACAACTCAACCACAAAGCCCACATGAAATCAGCAAAAACAGGATGAGCGCGGACTAAAGACTGTCACAGCTCGACGCTTAAAGAGCGCTCACTGTTCAAACAGAAATACCCACAGAACAAGTGCACAAGTATGCAGAGGACAAGCGTGAGCAACAGTAACAATTTTTCCTGCGTCGTGTATTAGCAGTGCGCTCCTTCCGTAAACGCGGGCGTGCCAGCGTGCGAAGTGACGTTCAGCCTCTCCTGAAGTACGAGTCTTATAAGCGCACGCAAGAGAGAGACCACGCTCCGTGGGGGCGGCGCTTAGTGGAGGCGACAACCTTTGCAATTTGTCGAACGCGAGCCTGTCACGCCATCTCGCCACTAATAACGAGAACGCGCTAAAGTTTCGAAGCTCTGAGTACTTCCAAATGGTGTACGGTGTATATAAATGGCTTGCCGTTAGCATTCCAGACAATGTACTCTTTCTGGCGAAGTGGTTAACCCTGCGCACTGAGAACTGAGAGGTCGCAGATTCGAGTTCGCGGGACAGATGTTTGCGTTGTTTTTTTTTTGCAATTTCTTAGTATTTATTTTTCAACGTCGCTTCCGTGGCTGAAGTACACCAACGAAGCCATGGTGGACCCCGGCATAAAACACTTTCTTGCTAATAACTCATTCATAAATATGAACTTGATGAAATTTTTGAGGATTCCTGCAGTGAAAGCACACTGCTGAAAGTTTTTCATCATAAAGTAACGGCAAAAGTAATCCGTGTTGCTTTTTTTTCAGTAGCGGTAAGGGGTTACCTTTTCTGTACGTGAGGCGGAAACGACTTTAGTTTCACAACGCAACTGTACACGGCGAGGCTCTTACGTTCGCGTCCGCGGACAAAACAGCGCGTAGCACAATTTTCGGTGTTCCACACAACTCTGTCACCACCGACGCCTCTTTCATGTATACTAAGCGTCGCAATACTCGGCAATCGCACTACCAACCTATTGCCATTCTCCTTTGTCTACACGACCCCGATATAGCTGTAATCAGCAGTTGCCCTAGGGATGGACGTTCATCCCTCTTTGGTATGGACGAGTTTTGTTGGCTTAGTGTAAGAACAGTGGGGAATGAAAGAGAGCGAACGCACACAAATGCGCAATTGTGTCCGAACGCGACGCCTGCAGCCGCAGAACATGTAGCCGCGGTCGTCTTTTTCGCCAAATTTCGTCTTCACAGCTGTGAAAGTGCTCTGCATTTTTTTATTGGTACTAGTAACCTGTTTAGTTGCTTTTCTTCGGTAATCCTTATGACACTAGATGCAAACACTTCTGTTCTACCATTATGACGGATTCTTTGAGGATAATGAAAACATGCTGGGCTGGCACAATTGTGACATTCCGTGAGTCAACCTACAGTTTTTGGTTCCGCCCTTGTTTTCAAGTGATTATCATTTCTACGCTACAAATATTTTTTTTTCTGGAATGAATCATGGTTTACTTTTACTAAAGCCCAAGCTTTGAATCTTAATTTTCAGTTTCTTTTTTTCATCCCCGTCCCTTATATTTGAAATACTACATCTTGTACGCTGTATAAAAGTCCATCTAACAAGACGATTATCGCCGTCTGCAGTTTGCATAAACGAAGAAAAAAAGCAATCTCATCACTGCCTATACAAAGACGTTGGATTAGTGATGTTTTTATTTATTTACTTCAGCTTTTTTGCCCATTATTTCCGCAAGCCACCGTGTACTTTATTCGAGCTTTTGGCACGCTTTATTTTGATATTTTAGCTGCAAATGTCCTGTGTGCACTCCAATCTTCTGCAAACAAGTATTACTTGTAGACTGTAATGGCGATGAGGCGCCTTGGGAAGCAATCAAATAAATGTGGTGCAAGAAACCATTTTCAACAATCTGTTCTAAACAGATCAGTGTCGTGCGGCGCGCATATGCCGGCGAGTCATGAGGCAGCAACTCCCCGGCAAACACAAAGTCGCATTTGAATCTGGCTTTCATCGAGTGTCTGGTGTTATGAGCGGCTGTCTAAATAGTGTACAATTAGCATAAATGATGGTAATCGAGCTGGGATGTGTCTCTTTAGACGTTTTTTTTTAGTTTCTACGAAGAGGGTATACCTAAGCTTAGAGCATTTGAGGTGGCTGAGAGCGCGTAACACGCCAGAGCAGGATACTACGCGGGCAAGGAACAATTGAGGCAGCTAAAATATAAGGTCGAACGACAAATGTACAAGCAGCTATAGACCTATTACATGTTTGCAAACAGCGATAGCCGCCGTCGACATACATACATGCTGGCAGCGACGTCGCGACGCGCAGGCTCAGCCCAGCCTAAACCTCACCACTGCCCTCTATTATCACGTGACAACTGGCACGGAAGCTGCAAAACCGACTCCGAGCACAGTTGTCAGTGGAGCCTCTCACACGTGTTCGCGTAGAAGGGCATGGCGTTAGAGCAAAATACACTTTAGCAGATGCGCCTCTTTCATGCAGGAAGTAGCAGTGATTACCAATAGTCGACAGGACGCAGTAACCAATTAACCACACTTTGATATCCTCAAAAGAGTATTGTGCATAATAGAGACACCGCAACTAGGTTTGGTAGCTGTATTTAATGTTCATCAGATTAGTGTAGAACTGTGGCTATCAATGACTTACGAAAAGTGACCCGCAGGTCGCAATATCGAATACCAGCCGTGGCAGCTGCATTTTCAATAGAGGCCAGAATGCCTGAGGCCCGTGTACTTAGATTTAGGTGCAGGTTAAAGAACCCCAGGTAGTCGAAATTCTTGAAGCCCTTGGCCTTTATCATAATCATATCGTCGTTTTGAGACGTTGAGCCAAGTAAATTATTATTACTTACAAAAGGCGAAGCGCTCACTAAAATTATTGAGCTTCAGCGGTGAGTGTTGCTGAGAATGTCTGCAAGTTCTGTGGAAACACCGGATCAAAACATCGTGTAACCAACGCTTTCCGCTGGAATAGATATATATATATATATATATATATATATATATATATATATATATATATATATATATATATATATATATATATATATATATATATATATATATATATATATATATATATATATATATATATATATATATATATATATATATATGGCCGACTGTACACCACTGAATGTGAAATTTATCCTAGCACGTGGTGTGTGAGGAACACCAGGGGGGCGCCGAGACGACGCCGAACAGTTGAACAATAGTGGGGCATGCATCCCGCAATAACTTGAAACATTTTTTTCTCTGCAATTAGCTGGTGAATTGGTTACCGTGGCGCAACAGTCTGCAATGTTCAGCGGCAAGTAAGGCAACTAGTGACCGTCAAGGTATATTTGCGCATAACGGTCGTTCCAGCAGTTACACTTGAACAACATGGAAATGTCATGAACTCCGATTTATCGTCGCTCTTTACCTCCAAACCTGTTGATGACGTACCGGCGCCTCTTGGTTCAAACTTTAGTGTACTGCCACCGGCCGTCACTACGGCCATAGGAATGTCGTGCCTCATCGACAAACTAAAGGCTTCTAGTGCTCCGCGGGGTTTAATGAGATTTCTGCGAAATTTCTCAGAAGTACCAGCGATGGAAGGAGTCGAATCTTGCAGATATTACTTGCGCAGCCTCTTTTAACAAATGCGATTCTTGAGACCTGGAGGACTGTGGCAACAACCTCGATTAAAAAAAGAGCTAACTGCTCTGACTCGTCAAATTATCGGCCTGTATCACTGACTTTCGTTGCTAAAAGCAATGTGGATTATTTAGCACTACTGCCACAGAGGCACACGTAGCACATTCACAGCGTGAGTAGGAGGAGTGGTCTTCCTTGAGCCGGTACTCAACTCTTAGGACACATATATTGGCAGTGCAGCTAAATACTGTTAAATATTTCATGACCACTTCGTGAAGTAGCGAAGCATTTTTTACACGTTCGTGTAACTCCTCACTTTGTTTTAGTTGGTGGTGATGATGACTATGCATTATTACTGAGCCATTCGCAACATTTAGGCATTTTTAAACGACTCTCTCATAACGCAATTCACATGATGGGACGCCTGTGCGATTGTACGCTTCTACCACGTCGAATTCGCATCGCTGCTAACGTGGCTCCAGGCTCGACATGACGCCTCTGTAGAGTGAGTTTCTTTCCGAGCAGTAGCACACACTGGCGTGGCTTGTTGTATATTACATGACTAGCACAAAGAATGTCTAGGTTAGATGACGGCTCAGACTTTGTTTTTTGTTTCTTTCATAATCCTAAAAAGATTACAACCCCCTGGACGTGACCTGAAGCAATGCAGTGGTACAGATGACCGTAGCGAGTAAGTGGCGGTTATGCCCTGTGCATTTTTTTTTTTTTGCCCACAAGTTTTTAAAAAGGGCGTGTT
This sequence comes from Rhipicephalus microplus, assembly GCF_043290135.1. Taxonomy (NCBI): domain Eukaryota; kingdom Metazoa; phylum Arthropoda; class Arachnida; order Ixodida; family Ixodidae; genus Rhipicephalus; species Rhipicephalus microplus. The sequence goes on along the minus strand of NC_134710.1, from coordinate 114,373,573 downwards.
TGCTCCGATGGACACTGGCAGCGGCGGCTAACGATATCGTCACAAAAATTGGCCTTTGTCCTAAGCCCATAGCGGCTCACTGAATAAAAGGCACTGCTTAGCTCCGAAAACAAAACACCATTGTTGCCGTTGTCCATGACCGGTAGGTTAGAGTCCTCTGTTTGCCCATCTACTTAACCTCCACGGGGAGCCATAGCCCCCCACGGCAGTAAGTGTAGCCACTTCCAACGCTGGACAAGCTCAAGGATAAGATGCGCAAAGAAATGCACGAAAGAAAATGGCGCTCATCAGGTGGAAACCCTTCACAGCCTGCCCTCGCAAGCTTTCCCTCGTACCCGCAAAGAACGACTATGAAGCGGCGTGATTGAATCTCATCGCACGCGTCTTGAAGCGAACCATCAGAACGATGGTGATGATTCACTTTGGGCGTCCAACCGTGAGAAAATAACAATGAAACATGTCAGCAGCTAGGTAAAACGTGCTATAGAGAAATGTAGAAACATTTTTCAGCAGTAGATGCGTCGAAATCAACAGCTTATATTGAGAAAGAGATGTCTCCTGTGTATTTTTTTCTTCATAATATATTCGTTTGCTCTAAAGTGGGAATGTACGCATCTTTTGCAACGTTCGTGGCCATGGACAAGAGTTGGATGGTCATGTCAATATAAACAGCCCTTCATGAAGGCGTACATCTGTTCTCGTTAAAAGTGACTTGCCACTTTCATGGCCTTCATGCTGAATGTTGTCAGCATATTGAAGCGGCCACACAAAGCTTTGCAGAACCTCCTGGCCCGACTTGATCGCAAATAATTACCATTTCTCTCGCAAAATATGTCCCTTGTAAAACACTCGTCTTCACAATTACAGAATATTTGGTAATGAACGCTGCCATGTTTAAAGTTTCTTTTTCTTCTCCTATGTTTGCTTCGCAACTATGGTGGGTTTATATATTTATACGTTAAGCTTTCCCACTAACAGAACTTACGGCACAAGAAGCATTTATATCAAAACACAGATTCATTCTCCTAAGCTGCATGCGATAACTTAACCCGCAAGAAGTACATGGAATAAACCCGCCCGCGGCCGTGGTCCAGTGCATGGTTATGGCACTTGAATATACTGCTGAAGGTCACGTGATAAAATCCCGGGCGCGGCGGCCGCATTTCGGTGATAAAGGCCCTATGCTTTGATTTAAATGCACATTAAAGTTTCTGAAGCCTTCTATGATGATATCTCAATGCGCGTTTCTCATGATGATATCTTAGGGATAAGAAATAAAGCCCCAACAATTATCATTTAGTATATGGAATATGTCTTAATTTTCATGCCGCAGAGCATAATCACCTGTTCACCAAGATCAAAGCCGAAAGTATGATTATTATGAGCACTAACCACAATAGGGCTTACATAATCGAAGTCGTTTTCGCCGTCATGCATATTTTTCGGTAGCAACGAATGGTCTTACGCATCAATGAGTGGAACATTCGCATTCGACAAGAACCAATGACATCCCTGGCACCACGTGCAAAATTTTACGCTTTACCTTAAAAAGAAAATATTCGACAGATCCCTCGTACCTTGGGAATCAATGTTTTGCGAAGCATGCGGAGGGAACGTGAGGGAGTTATTTTTTTCAATGAGCGAAACGTTAGCAAATGATCAACATATGTGAAATTGTTGTACGCACAGATTATAATTGAGCTATCATATATGTTTCATATAACCAGTTGTTTACAGTTACGTAACAATGTCAACAGCATCATGGATTGTAGCCCTTGACAGTGCAACATAAATCGTCTTCAGTTGATGGTGCTTCATTACAATTGATGTTAACCTGACGTGAAGGCTATGTCATAGGAGTACATATGTAATGTTTGTAAAATTGGAAAGCCAGCACTGCAACCACAATTACAGTTTCTAGAATAATAGGGTCGACTTGAACACCAGTCTCGAGACATGGCGTGGTTCTGTGGCAGTATGCTTGATTACCACGCAGAATGCTGGTTTTCGGTTCCTGTTGGCACCCTGACATTTATCCTTTGCATTCGTCTGGTCAACGCTACCGATGTAAGCCTTTCCTTAACGCACTCGCGTTGAAAATGCCCGTGTCTGTTCTCGCGGTTCCTGGGTAAATGTAAACTGTGAATCACTGGTGACAAATACCTGAATACCTGTGTCACAAACCGCTCGTGGTATACGGGTACGTGCCACATGTGTCTGGTGAAATGGGTTTGACGACGTACGCGACGAGACTGTCACATTATTGATGTCATTACCAGCGAGTCATATTTGTCAAACCATCTTATCCTCCCATACTAATTTTGGTTTACCCCGTGTTAAGGGGGTGATCAGGAGACCACCCAGACGTAGGTGGCCAGAAAGATAGATACGTAAGATACACATGCTAAAAGTGCCTGGAGTATGCCAAGAAAGGCCTCACATTAAGAAAAAGCTTACTCGCATCGGGCGGTCGCTCCGCCGAAGACAATGGGTGTCTCACAAACTTCGTTATTTTCGGCAAAGATTGCCGCCACGCCATGTCCACTTTAGGGCACTTGCGTCTGTTATTCATGTCGGATGCACGGCCGACCAACAAACAAAGACGCTCCACGCCTAACAACCTCCTTGCAGTCACGGTAACGAGTTGAGCAACCCTGACGCGCGAATGTCGCAACAGTGGGAGCGGGTCCTCGTTAGCCTCTCGGTAGCAATCAAGATTTCTGTTACGGCCGTTTTCTCGGGCGGCTGTGCGCCACCACTCGTGCTGCACTGCGTGGCGGGTGCGTAAGAGTACGTTTCGCTTGAGGGACCACGTCCACCCTGGGACTAAAGCGATGGAAAAAGAAAAGATGGAATCTGAGTCTGAAGTTACTAACGCTAAAGACGGCGCTGTAGGGGTGGGGGTGGGCAGAAACAAAGAAGCTGTGCCAAACCAAGCAGAAAATCTGCGCATGCACCGAGCCCCGATTGGCGCGAGGGAGGTGAAGCTCGCTATGCACGCGACACCGAAGTGTCGCGTGCGGTTAAAAAATGCATAAGAGCTTCCTACGCGGCACGGACGCCAGTTAATTACGCCACACGAGAAAAATAAAAGGCGAAAGCTGGGGACAGAGAAAATTATATAAACGCAAAGTGACGCAAACCGCTCGCAGAGCGAGATGGGGAGGTGAATAATTAATGACGCAATTTTGGCACGAGTCAGCGGCAATCGCCTGACCGGCGAACGGGCGTAAAGAGCGACGCGCTGTGTACACTGGCAGAGCGCGCGGGTGGTGGCGATATTCGCGCCGGTAGCCAAATTGCGACCACCGGTTCTGAGTCGGCCGCGGCGAAACACTACGTCCACGAATTCGCTCACCGCGGCGACGCGTATCCAAACAGCCGCTGCAAGCGGGACAAGCGCGAACGTGGGCGATTAGCGGGCGCCACCGTGGTTTCCTTTAATGGCGGAAACGCCACCTCCCCCTCTGTCGGTTCTCTAGCGTCAGTTGTCCTTCGGTGTGTTTGGTTTTTAGGAACGCCCGTGAGGCGGCCTATTGTACTACGTAGCTGTCGCGGGCTTAGCGACAACGCTCTGCCTTGCTCGTTTGAAACAGCTTGCCTGTATATACGTGCACGAAAATTTCGCTCGGACGCCCAGACAACTTTTGTCCGACTCCTGAAAGTTACACATTCTACACTGGGCTCAATAGTTTCGAAGCTTGGTTGAAGGTCAATAATTAGACATTTAAAGTAACGATCATAAGCAGAAAAATGACGCTGAATCCTTGTTTGTTGGCGCTGATGATTGAAAATTCTCCCTATATAGCTGTTTACTTCTTGTAATGCAGGCGATTTTAAAAGCCCACTTAGGAGCAAAACGATTTCTCGAGTGTTATTAAAGTGCATTTTCACAATCTCGCAAACAACCCTCTTTCCACGACGCTTGATAAGAGAGAAAACGTGCGATAAGAAAATGTGGGTAGAGACGCCACCTCAAGATTCTCTTTCTTGCACCAAACATCGGGACGTCATAGATTTTGAAAGGGTATACTGGATCCTACGTAGCTTATAATCGATAAAAATGATGTATATTGTCATCTGTGGGTGCCATAGACCTATAGCATACGAAGTTTCAGAAATTTTTGTCGAGCCAATGCTGCGAAAATGTGCAAAATACATTTCAAAACTCTTGAGGTCAACGCCAAGATTCATTGCAAAATTTAGAAATGAAACTTCAATCTTGGTTTTTCCACTAATAATTAACTTATGATAGCGAAACATTTCACATTAGCGCTTTCATATTGCAGTTTGTCACTCTCAATTAAGACATTGTTTCCCTTTAGTGTCCCTTTAGAACATAAATGCCTCGCTGGTGCATATCGCAGAGAAGCAAATCCGGGCCCGAACATTGTGAAGTCTCTGCCCTCCGCATGTAACCTATTGGTGGCACGCCTTCGGGTGATGAAAGAATGGTGCGTCATGGCATTGCTCGCAATGGCTGTAGCAGTAAGATTAGCTTCGAATGGAAAGGACCCGTGCAGGTGCGGGTTGTGTCCATCGCGTCTGCGCAGTGTGGTTCACGAGTCTGACCGCAAGGCTATAATGCACTGCACTTGAACTAGGTGTGAGATGCACGAGTGCGTTGTCGAGAATCGGAAACTACAAGCAGACTTAGCCTTCATAAACTTGTGCGAATTTGCTGGGCGTAAGTATGGCCTTCCAGGAATGAGAGATATGAAAGTGGTGAGATAGGCAGGAAGGTTGAACGAAGCCGGAAATGCAGTTTTCTGCCTTTCTCTCGGGATTGGTGGATGCATAGGAAACTTTAGGATACGCAGAAACTCTAGAGATGTCACTGAGTGTGTCATAATCGCAAAGCGCGACAGCAGTGAAGAAGTGATGCACAAGAGTGAAGCGTGGAATGTATTGGTGCTGCCAAATAAACTGTTATAGTAAGTGTTTATTATGATGCAACCGCCTGTTATATAGGTATATTGTTGGAGCTAAAATATGACAACAATGAAGTGCCGGAAGCCACCCTCTAATTCGCGAAAAAATTGAACGTGTCAGTGTCAATAGGAGCGAAGACCATTCGTGTGCATAATTCAACATGCCGCCTACAAGTGTAGCGGGACCGTTCCCCAATGGAAAGACTGTACATGCTTCTGCCAGTTTTTCATTGCTTGTGTGCCATTTTGAACAAAATCAGAAATAATTTAGTATTATGCTGATAATTACCCATAGAAAAGGGAAGTATGGAAACCTGAAGTTTGGTTTCATTTTGACCAAACAAAAGAACACAACTGCACTTCATCAATGAGGCTGGAACCCGCTTCTGTAACGCTTAGATAGAAATTTCTTTCTCGCCGCGAATAAAAATGAGGGAGTGAGGAGGGAGGGGGAAGGTTGCGCAGAGCTCTCTGTATAACTGTGTCACCGGAAGAGGGAAGAGAAGACAATTGCGGGACGGCAACACAATAGGAAGAAGCGCAAACGTTTTGGCCAAACTGTGTTACGAATCGGGCTCGCAGCCGAGTTTTCTCTGGATCTGGGGCCAACAAATCAGCAGGGAGAAAGAGCCGCGTGCAGCCAGAGATTGGTACCCTCAAAAAAGACAGCTGGTCGTGTCACGCGGCGCCAGACAATAGACAGCACGGAGATGAGAGGGTGGTGGCACGGGCGCGTGGCCTGCGCACAGTATGCGCCGCCCGAAGCCTCCGAAGCGCCCCAGCGCCCGCGGCAAAGCGCGGACACACCGGGCGCCAACCAGCGCTGCGTGGCCGAGATACCGAAAAGTTACGAGGCCGTTTGGGGGCCGTGCGAGACAACAAAGTTTCGCGACCGCGAGGCCTGCTCCGTATACGCCAGCGACGGCAGCAGCAGCAGCACCGGCAGCAGCCGCTGGCAGCCGGAGACGCTCCGTGTATGTATGGTTTAAACCAGAGGACGGCGATCATTACAAGCCGCTACGAGACGCAGGGGTCCCCGAAGGGTCATCTGGCTAGTTTGACGACCGCGCAAATCTCAAATCTTGCTCTGGCCGCGTGTCTATAGGCGCCGGGGGAGCCATTCTGGAGACCCGCTCTCTCGCCGGCTCTCGTATAAATGTGAATTCCCGCTTACGACGTTGGTGCGCTTGTTTCGGCTTCGTCTTCCGGCGCACTCGGCAAACGGGGACTTCATAAAACCTCGTTAATACGCGCGAAACTGACAGCGCCAGCCGGTGCGACTTGAGATGCTCCGCGGACACGAGTCGCGCGCGACAGCTCGTTACTGTTGGTGCGTGAACGCACGGCACTTGTGTAGCGCCGAACGTTCCCTGGAATTCCCCAAACAGGGACGGTGACAGTCGCAGCGAGCGCACGCTCTCGATTAAGTTGCTCGCAGATTTTGCAGAAATGTGACAGTGTACATTGGGAACGTTTTGTACAGAAGCACGAGGCAGTTAATTTATCGGAGACGCCCGGGCGCAAGGACGTTACAGGAGGCACGAGGTGCGTTTTATTCCGGAGGATATGGCCCCGTTGCTTTATGAATGCCTCGCATAGTATCTGTGGTATATCGCTGGCCCGCTGCACCCGCGGGAAAAAGAAATTCGGTTCAGAGCACGCAGCCACACCGAAACATTGTTAAAACGAAGTTCTGCTTCTTCTTTGTTGTTATCTCATTACGTAATGAGCGGACCATTGGGAAGAACCAGAAGAGCGGGGCGAATAGGACTGAAAGGCCGCGAAGTTTGGTAACGCAACCACGCATGCATAGCGTTCCGCTCTCTTGCGTCGACGGTGAGTTCACGTGGGGATGGAAGAGAGAAAGTAACGAAGCGCCAGCAATCTCCTGTTTGATTCAATTAACGGTGCCGTTTTGCGCCTGACCGGCTTCAATTTAGTGTAGAAGCTGCTGGTTACCGCGTTTTGTACCGCTTGCTTTCAGAGCAGTCATGTTCACGGAAAAGAAAGTAATGTATGCAAATAGGATTAATCCTACCGGCCCACGGGATTAAGTGAGGCTGCTGCTTTGCAAATCAAACCGCATGCCCTCAAGCTGACCGCACTATTAGGTAAGCCGATGAGTTGAGCAGAAATAACGCAGAAAAAATATGACGGGCATGAATAAAAGCGCAATCGATGAATGCACTTAGTGGTGCCGTTTCTATGTATATACGCCCTCAGGTGTAATGAACATACATAATTTCTATTCCGATGATACACATTTCGTTGTTTCCTTTCCGGTCCTGGTGTTTGGAAGCAAGTGCAAAGGCAGCAGGGCTGCAATCTAGTTTCTCCTTACGGCACTTTGTGGGGGACAGCTTGCGTGAGCAACACGTTTTTCTTTCTTTATTTTTGCATATTTGGAGGGTGAGGAAGGCTTTATTATGAAGCTTTTTTATTTATTGTTATCACTTGCACTGCAGTGGCAAAGCATGCTAGCAAACAGGATAAGTATTCATCGAAACTATAAGCGTAGTTTATTTCTTCGATTATTCTTTGTTCATTGAGCAGAACACAGGGTTCTAGAAAAATCCTCATTTCAGAACCAGGAATTCACACTTACACTGATGCAGTATGCTTGCGCGAAGGAATCGGTTTGATCTTTAAAAATAATGACTCGTTTAGCCAATTTACTTACGAGCTTGAAGCGTATAACGATGTGAATTGCATACGAGACCATAATGGTTCATTTGTTTTGCGGTTCTGATGCCTTTCAAAGCGTAGATTACTATTCCACTGGGTACCAGTTCTCTGAGAGGAAATGTAGTCGAGAATGTTTTACGATAAACAGTTAACTAAATATGCTTATTCTGTGCGTCGTTTAAAGGACCTCTGCTATAGAGCATCCCCACCACTTATCGCATAGCATTTGACTCAAGCAACAACTGAAGCGCGTCCTCTTTAAGATGTACCAACATTGCTAACAAGTAATAGGTGGTCATCCTCCATTTTATCAGCTATATATATCGTATAAACACGCTGAAAGAGAAAGAGCTGCCAACCAAATATGTTCCGTGAGTCGGTCTTTTTCTGAAGTCATAACTTCCACGGTGAATTTTTGAGAAGGTTAGCAAGTGTACAATCATGAAAGCGCTTCTACGTCTTAAATGCATCTGGAACTTTCTCAAGTCTCATTTTACATGTCTGCCTTTTTCGGAGCTAAACGTTCGCTTCAGCGCATACCTAATTTTCCCTTTCACGTGGATATTGCGGCACGCATCGTCAACGTGTTTCGTTTGTATTGACTGTTTTAAAGCTAGTCGGAACAATGTGCGCAGCGAAGGGTTATACGTGTTGATAAGGTTAAATGCTAATAAAGGGTGTGTTTTACGACTCTCTCTCTTTATAGGTGCCAGGCTGCTTCCACCCTCGTTACGAGGCATAAACAAGGCTAACACTCACACATTATTTGAAAGAAATGGCGTGTTTACTGCGTCGCCAGATTAACAGCCCGAGGATTTTTCCTGACTGTACAGAGAGAACAGGAATAGGCCGTTAATATTTCCCTCTACATGCATTCCCTGGCATTGCACATAGATGTATAGACGCAGTTGTGCAGTGTTTTGCATTTGCGATGACTGGTGACCACTAATCTGAACAGAGGGATCTTTTTTTATTTTTGTCGCTTGCGTATTGTGCACGAATATGTTGTTTTAGGTATATGATTTGCTGTATCGTTGTGTAGGCGTTTGTTTGCACCAGTTTGCTGTCTCAACAGTATATGGTAAGAAGTAATCGTAGAATTGCCGCGTTGCCAAAGTTAAAATACCCGAGAGACAACGTAAAGTGAATTACGGCGCGAACTTTGCTCTGCAAGCATTCATGTGCTCTCAAACGACGATTAAAGAAACAAATATTGATGATTACTGCAGCATCGAGCATTTAGAGAAGTTGTACATTGTAGTGCCATTAAGTTTATTGCCTAATTTGCGGTTGGGTTGCGTGCTGTGAAAGGATTGTAGACGACGAGAGGTGGAGAGGAAGAAGTAAAATGAGAAAAAAAGAAGAAACAAAGGTATTTAGACTCCTGTCTGGTGATCGTAAACATTATTAGCAGCCTTACCTGGATTCGAGTTTATAGTTATATCTACTCTCATATTTCAAAGCAGTGTCGTTCAATCACTGTTTCAATATTTATCAATAAAAGGCGCGAATGCTATGTGGTGGGGGTGCCTTGACCTTTCCCACCAACTCTTTCACGGAAGTTTTCAATTATTGTATCTTATGCGGTTATCTCTTCCAGAGAAAAAAAAAGACCTGACCGGTTCGGAAACACTTAGAACTCGCTTTCGAAGATACAATGTGGAGCGGCACTAAGTAGAGCGCCGATTACGGAGTGTTAATCAGCACTGACACTATGGTCGAAAAAGCTTATTCCATAGGTGACGGAGTCGTGAGTCGACTCAGTCGGACTCAGATGCAGCCGTGAGTCTGTGTATGAGCGAGTCCGTGTGAGTGATGTTTTCGTGAATTGAAGACCGAGAGAGTCCAGTTGCAGAAAATGTTCGTCGGTTCAAGTGTGACAGAGTCCAAAGCTCAAAATATATTTCATGAGTGAGTCTGAGTGAGCTACACAAATTTTGCTGACTTACGCTCGCCACTTGGCGGAATGAGATGAGAGAAAGCGGGAAAAAAAGGCGGCTGCATCTTTGTCTGCCGGCAAAAGCAACACAACGAGAAAAGTGTATACGAAGTGGTGGCGTAGCCACGTACTTTATGGTGGTGCGGCGTTCGCAACTGTTTCTTAGCAGCAACTTTCACTATTGGTGTTTCCAGAGAGGAAATTCCCCGTTCTTGCGATTTAGCAGCCTGATGAACATCTTTAAATATAGTTATGTGCATAAAGCACCGTATTGACTGTAAAGCTATGATTTTTCCTATCCACAGACTCAATACTTTTTCTCTAGTAATTGAATACTTTATGATAATAAAAATTGGCCGCATTTGTCATATTGGCAATGAGAACTCATCTACCACATGAAAAGGAAGGTCTTCAGAAGGCGAAATCATTTTCGTTCAATATGAAAATAACAAGAAAGTGATGATGTACGAGCCTTTTCTCAGAAAGCTTATCATGCGAACGACGTTGTTGATAACTTAGGCATAAGCATGTAACCAGGTTATGAGTAGTAACGAAAAAAAAAATGTACAACCGGGCATGGGCCTCGTTCATTGTCCTCGCACATCCGAAAATGGCCAATGTGTCAAACGCGCACGGGTACGCAGTGTTGCTGACAAAACGAGAAACCATTTGACATACCACTACGCCTTCTGCGAGGCGGAAAGTCAAACTGACATCTTTAGTTTCATTAATGTATTTCTCCTTCTTTCTGCGAGCTTATTTTTGTTCTTGGGAGAGCAAACGGATCTTGAAGATGCATAACTTTGCCAACTTCGACGAAAATTTTGTAAAAAAGAAACGGTAACGTCACACTTGAACCGAACTCACTGAGCTTTTAAAATGCACGTGACGTGCCGATCTGAAATCAGTTATCGGCACCCGTCTTTACAAGGACTCTTGCGCTTGAGAAAATTTTGAGAATGTAGGCTAGAATGTTTGATTTATATATATATATATATATATATATATATATATATATATATATATATATATATATATATATATATATTTGTGTGTGTGTGTGTGTATAGAGCCTCTCTACGACGAAATTGTGAATTGACCATATAGCACGTCCAATTCACTCATTTTCTGATCATTCGCGAATACGGAGCTCTCGTGTTGCTTGGGCGAACGACTACTAATTAGGGCGTTGCACGGCACGTTTTTGTCGTTCAGCGCGACAGTCTAATGAGCTCGTCTCTCTCTTGTTTTGGCATGAAGCCCCTTATATACGCTTCAACATAGGTATAAAGAAAAAAGTCAAGGCATGGAGAGGTTAACCATACTACCGGTCTTTGGTGAAGAGTGCGTGAGACGACGGCTGTGTATATGCCGAAGTCTTCATTCTTTGCCGCAATGAGGAGTGTGCAGTGAGCCACAAAACGAGTTGCGGCTGTTACGTCGTAGCGTGGTAATCACACGCATTACACGAAGTTAGCCACCAACGTGTGAGAAAGCCCTTTTTCACCGAGTGAGAAAGGGCTCAGAAACTCACTTCATCAATAGTCTCTATGTAGCGTACACTAGGTTCGTGGAGATCATCAAGGTTTCTCGCTGCTTGTTGCAATTTGTATTTCTAATCACGATTGGAGGTAGTAGTCGCGGAAGGGAACAGTCGCAGGGAAAAGCCTGGTTGCTTGCTCCTCCTTGTCGCTTTCTTTATTGTCTTTGTGGGAAGCCCACTACAGAGAGAATGCACAGAGCCTAATTATTTGCTGCCACACGTGGCTTCCGTACGAAAGCGCACAAGCAACCACTGAATAATGAAATGTGTGCTGCGTACTCAAATATTTAAGGTAATATCGACCGCTTATGACGTTTCAGACTAATTAAAAAAAGTTTCTAGGCTTTCCTAATGTAGTTGTCGAAAAAAAAAGTTTTAACCGCTAGCGAGCTTCTGACTACACCAGCTATGCTGTTTACATTTACGTGTACACTTGCTACAAGGCTTGTCATTTAGACCCTGTGGTGAGAGACATTACACATCTAGTGAAATATGAAGAATAATAAATTCACTAATTGCTTTTTTTTTTCAAAAGAAACAAATAATACTAGTAACAAACCAAAAGAAAGGATGCGTGCGTATTTAAATATACAAAAGCATAATTTCTCGCAGCTAATTGGTTCGCACAAACAATACGCGCATCAGTAGCACCCAAATAGGAGGGAAAATCACCCACAAGCCCGCGGGCATACCGCTTTAGAGCTATGGTATAAATGAATGCTAGACAAGAAAATGCGAGAGTAAAATCAAATTTGCCCTAATTTAAGTATGTTAGGACAAAATCACCTCTTTGTTCGTAAAATGTAGGGTATTGTGTTGCGCCGTAGTTGTCTGCTGCCGCCACCGCCGGTGTTCGTAACCATTATCGCACGAAATAGTGGAAAAAATTTAGTAAATAGGAAACACCGAGGACCCAGGGGGAGGGGGGGGGGAGGGTCGAACACGGGTCCATTTCGTACAAGCCCAGTATTCTACCGATAAGCCACGCCGGTGCTTTGTACTTCTTCGCAAGCTTGCCTTAGGCAGGCTTGATGTCGGGAAAGGAACCGCGTTAATATGAGTAATGAAGCATCTTAGAATAGCAAAAGAACAAACCAGGCGTCACAGAATGCGAATAGCGAAACGAGTGGGCCATACAATGCTCCAATTTATTACAACAGCTTGTTCTTGATCACCTATTTACTTTGGTGCTTACCCACTACAGGCATAATACCTAATCGTCCTCAGCCACTGCATGAACAGTTGGCACAAAATTCCTTGCAAGTGTTTAGCGGATACCGCGCTTCTCCGAAGAATGACAAACAGTAGCATAATAAACGCCGGGCTGCTACCCATAAATTATGATTATCAATAGCGTAGTGGGTACTCATCAAGTTTGCTTGTAGCAGTTACCCAAAAAGTGTATAAAAAGGCTCTTAAAGGCCGCTCTTCTTGCTTTCGCTGTGACTGTGCTGCACGTTCTTCGCAGGCCTGGCGCTTTTTTTTTCTTATGTGCCAAATTCTCATTCTCTTTCATTTGTTACAAACCCTTTTCTCCTTCAATCAAGGATAGCAAACCGGAGTCTTTCTCTGGTTATCCAGACTATCTTTCCTTTCTCTTCCTCTCTTGATCAGAGTTTTAATTGTAATATTACTGCGTTCAACAGCATGAAACGCAGGAACAAACGGTTTGTTTGTCAGCTCTAACATACTTAACGAACGGCGTCCATGAATCAGAGCCTAGTGACCGATTAGTAAGGGTAAACGAGTGCATTATTCACAGGATTTCGGGTTGTATATACTTAATCTGCTGTATAGATTACAGAAGTCGCGATTAGCCTACGATACCGCAATAAATATATAGTGACCTGCAAAATTTTGCACGACGTCTTCGCCCTTCAACGAATCTTTGCGCTCTCAAGCAAGAGAGACCAAATATATTAAAGTTAACTTTTTTTTTTCACACGCGTGTCGTATGAAATAAATGTTTCTGTTTCTAGGCTATTCATAGAGTTAGCCTTGATTTTTGCGTGATTGTATAGATTTTTTTTTTCATTCCGCGAAGCTTTATAATGTGCCCGATCCGACATCAGCAAAAACAAGTGACAATAAATGATGAATGCACCGGCACTTTCAGGTCGTGCTCATATTTTTTTTTTGCAGAGCTGATCAGTTAAATGAAGAATTCCTCTTCATCCCGAGGGAATCGCGAAGGAAAACTTACGCTGCGCGCCTACGCACCTGTCCGCGAGCAGCCCTTGAATCCTTTATCGTCGGGGAATAAATAAACTGGCGACGCGACACGAACCGCCGATGCCGCGGCTGTTTTCACGCTCGCTGACCTAGAAGTGCGCCGACTTACGCTGGGAAAAAGTGAAGGGGGGCAGGGGGCGGGATTCGGTTGAAACTTTCCGAACAATGGTCGCGCCGCGTGTGAATAATTGAGCGTGCCGGCGAACAACCTGCGGCGCTGAAAATACTAATCATCCGGTGGAGACGACGCCTGATCCCGGGAATTTCACGGGGCCGGCCCCGGAAAATGGACAATCTTGAAACTTGAGACTTGTGCTGCGCGGTGAGGCCCACGCGTATCTCGCGCGGCGGCGCCGGAGCCTCCGGTTTACTTTCAATTGCGCCGCTCCGTACGCGCGCGCTACTCGCAGAGTCTGTTGCCAGGGTCACGGCTCAAGGAAGAAGTGTCGGATCCCCACGGACCGTCGTGTGAACGCGGAGCGTCGCAGAGGCTCGTTTGCCCTCCTTAGCCACGGAATAGGCGCGAGTGAGCTCGTTTGGGGACATCCAAGAGAAGCGGCAACGGGTGGCAAACTAAGCCCGGTAAAGGCCTTCATCTTAAAGAACAAGAGGGTGGACGAAGCAAATATGGAGGCGCCCTTATTCAAAGCGAACAGAGTCGAGAAGATCCCTCGGGCATGGCCGTGAGTGTAAGACTCATGCGTTTTCAAAAATACAGACTGTTTGAGAAAAAATCTAGCACGTTGGGAAAGCCACTCCACAAACGAACTGGGCAACTATGCATGTAAATTTTTCTGAAGCCGAATAGACTATCAATGTTGGGTCGAGATTGTTTCTAGGCTCGGTGTTTTCGCAGATAATTGCGGGGCGGCGCGTGGCTCTTCAGAAATTTGATCACTTGGTTTCTTGCTAAATATAATAGTTTTCACCAAGGATGAACAGACAATGCCTGTCACCAGCTGGTATGTCAAGAACGGTGCACGCACCTGGCAAAACTCTAATGGCATAGCAATGACATAAATTTAGTGCACATAAATATAGGGGTGACAAAATCTCAGTTCTTTCTTGCAGTGTAACTGAACCCTTTTTTTGTTGTCGTTTTTTACAAGTAAACATGGGTGCAAGTTTGAAAATAAATACATTACGCATGCTTGTGGTCCCTCCTTTCTTGATCCTCCACAAGATGTGAAGATTTACATTATCACATACCTAGCTGATGCTCTGTTCTCCGTCAGTACTTCGGATTTCTTTGCGAAGTGTCACATTCACTCGTCTTGGGCAGCAAACTGGATATGTTTTGTATGCTGCTTTCAGTGGCCCCGCCGCGGTGGTCTAGTGGCTAAGGTACTCGGCTGCTGACCCGCAGGTCACGGGTTCAAATCCCGGCTGCGGCGGCTGCATTTCCGATGGAGGCGGAAATGTCGTACGCCCGTGTGCTCAGATTTGGGTGCACGTTAAAGAACCCCAGGTGGTCAAAATTTCCGGAGCCCTCCACTACGGCGTCTCTCAGAATCATATGGTGGTTTTGGGACGTTAAACCCCACAAATCAATCAATCAAATCTGCTTTCAGTTGTTGACTGCTGACCCAAAAGACTCGGATTACATCCGAGCCGTGCCGGTCACATGCCAGTGGAGGTAAAATACTGGAGACCTTACTGCTTCAATTTAGGTGCATGTTAAATAACCTCACACCCTCCTTTACTGATATTATGTCACTTTCTTTATGGGTCACTATGGTGGCATTGCATTGTTGCATGCGTAACTCAAGGGAAGAATTGCAATGCATGATTACTGACTTAGACAAGGAGAGCAGAAAGATAGGCCTTAAAATTAACTTGCAGAAAATGAAAGTGCTGTACAGCAACCTCGGAAGAGAACAGTGCTTCGAGACATGTAACAGTCCAGTTGAAATTGTAAATCAGATTTATATGCGGGGTTTAACGCTACAAAACCACCATATGATTATGAGAGACGCCGTAGTGGAGGGCTCCAGAAATTTCGACCACCTGGGGTTCTTTAACGTGCACCCAAATCTGAGCACATGGGCCTACAGCATTTTCGCCTCCATTAAAAATGCAGCCGCCACAGCCGGGATTCGATGCCGCGACCTGCGGGTTGGCAGCCGAGTACCTTAGCCGCCAGACCACCACACCGGGGTTAAATTGTAAATCAATACTATTGATTAAGTAGACGACGTCTACTTAAGACAACCAGTAACCGCGGAGCCGAACGACGAGATTGAAGTAGCTAGAAGAATAAGAATGGGGTGGAGAACATTTGGCAAGCATTTTCAATTATGACTGGTAGATTGCCACTATACATAGAAAGGAAGGTATATAACAGCTGCATCTAACCTGTACTTTCCTACGGAGCATAAACCTGAAGGCTTACGAAGAGGGTTCAGCTTAAACTGAGGACGACGAAGCGAACAATATATAGAGAAGAAAGTGGTAGGTGTAACTTTGAGAGACCTGAAGGGAGCAGAGTGGGTCACGGAACAAACCAAGGTAAAATATATCATAGTTTCAATCAAGAAGAGGAAATGGACATGGGCCAGGCACGTAGTGCGTAGGCAGGATAACCGCTGGCCATTAAGGGTCACACACAGACTGTATTCCTAGAGAGGACAAGCGGGTGAAAGGGAGACAGAAAGTTCGGTGGAGAGATGAGACTAGGAACTTGGATGGTATGAAGTAGCAGCAGCAAGCAGAGGACCGAGTTGACTGGTGGAACATAGGAGAGGCCTTTGTACTTCAGTGGGCGTAGTCACGCTGATGATATTGATAATGATGATAGATAACCTCAAATTGTCTAAATCTGTGGAGCTCTCCACTACTGCGTGTCTCGGTATCATATTGATGTTATGGGACGTAAAACAAGAGCAATTAATGTTATTCACTGAAATAGGGGTCCTGTAAGTCTGGCGAACTTTTTCGGTGCTTCACCTACACATTGTAAATTAAAGCAATCGGTTTCATGGATGAACGGACACTGCGGCGAGCTCTCAAATGAAATAACAAAGTCGTATACTCAAAGGGGCCGCTTTAAGGTACGAGGGTGAAAAAGAATTGAATATTATCGAGACATGTTAGCGTCAACCTCCACTTTTTTCTGCTGCCCTCTTGCGCACACTGCCGAACTTTAAGAAAGGCACGGGCGCAAGAAGGTCATTTTATTAAGGAGAGCGACAAGGGGGCGAGCATAAGGAAGCGTATCAAGTCAGGAGTCCTTAATTTTGAGGCCCGGCACCAGCGCACTTGACATGGTGTTGCTCTTTTTTCTCTCGTTATCTTATAATTGCCCAACGCTAATGAGAGGCATGAAAAACAATAATTATACAAAACTTTAGAGAGCCACTATAACGCCTTTGTTCATTACTCAAACTTCCTTCTCTTTTTACAGCTCTCCACCGACAAGCATGGAGGCCAATTTAGGGAGGCTGCAGAGAGAAAAAAACAAAAACATCTAGACAATTTTGATAGATGCCGAAAGACGCAATAATGAAGGCACTCTTTCTAGTCGACCAGCTAGAAGGGAGGTGAGAAGTGAGAAAGAACAAAGAAAAGATTATCATTAAAAAAAATAATACCTCTACTCTTTCTCGTTGTTCTAAACGGGTAATTACGCTAGAGTGCACCGAAATGTTGCCCTCTACTAGATTTCGCTTTTCTTCTAAGCGCTGTACACGAGATACAAGCGGAGCACTTCCGCGAAATATTAGAGAATCGCCGCTTTCCCGGCGGTGCACAATAAAGAAACTATAGCAGCCAAGAAGCTCGGGCATATTAAACTAATGGAAGACCGGAACGACACGAATAAGTAGAAACCAAGTAAAGCGTGGTAAATTAATAGTGTGGGATCGAAGACGAAATGCCAGGGAGTGCAGTAACAAGGCCAGAAACATGGCACGGGTGAGCTAGCATACATATTTGGAGCTCCACGCACGGGAACTCACAGCGACACGTCACTGGGGACCAGCGACTCGTGCCACTGGCCCATGTCACCGTTGTGGGTCCGGAACACCGCATAACTGCTTGCTGCCTAAACTGGGGCAATCTAGAACTTCCCATAGACGAGTGTTGCTTTTGTTAAGACAATACGCTGCGCTGATTGACTGTCCCATAGATAGATGCCTGAAGTGTGCCGGTGAACTGGTGTAACAGTGTTCCACTTGCTGATGACTGGTTGTTTTAGGTATGCGTTCCATCGTAGCGTATGTATGAGGGGTTGGAAAACCTTCGGCCACTATATTTCTTATGAAACGTATATAATTAGCTGAAGCGGCTTTTTGAAAGCCGCATAGGAAATCGATGGACAGAAAAGTTAGACCAAATGGTGTTGTCTTCTCTAAGAGCCGCGTATTTTTAGCCTAACAGAAAAAAAATAATAATAACTGCTGGTCCATCACTTTCTCTCCTAGTTCTTCCGTATATTCCGTATAGCCTCGCGTAAGGGCCACATCTACGGAACCATGAAGACTTTAGCATGGGCAATTATTCCTCAATTATTAAGTACACAATTGACTATGGGGCGCACGTTTCATTCGGTAAAATTGAGGAGTGTGCTTTGAAGCACGCAGTGAAGCCACTACAACTATATATGCCACCCGTTCAATACTTTTCCATTTTATAAGATGAATACGGAAGAGGTTGGAAAAGAAAAGGAAAAAAAGTGCATGTGTGAACGTTGTCCCACGAGGTTTATCATCCGTGAGTGCTCTTGGCCTTGAGATAGCCATCTTTGCTGATATGCTTATCATGAGGATATGCTTGCGCTCGCTCATACAAAGAATTGTCTCCTTTTTATTTTCGTTTTTTATAGGTTGCGCGCGCCCTCATCATCTAGATTCTCAATTGGCTTTGCCAGGAAATGCAGTGAGCATGTCGATTGAATAAAAGAATGTAGCCGCCAACAATGTTCTGATATATGCGTTTCTCGCAGGGCTCTGGCTTATCAAACTCTGAGCGTATCTTCATCTATAACCTCGGGGGTTGGGGTTGGCTTGCGTAGAACTTCCCGGCCTACCGCTGTCTTGCTGCGCATAGCTTTAGAAATATGGGAAACTTAATGGTGACAGATGTTGAGTTAATCGAGCAATAGTTTTAGGTATACATGTTTGCCTAACAGGGGCGTCGTCATAATTTCTTTTTTCGGGGGAAAGGGTTTAACCAACCTTTATGAATATACGGGCTGTACGTGTTTGTAGGTGTGTGTGTGTGTGTGTATATGTACACATGCAAAACTGAAAAATTTTGGGAGGGTTTGACTACAGCACAACCTTCGGTAGTATGAATTAGGCGACACGTTTGCCCGCTTTCCTAGGACGTTGCGAAACCGTTATATCACAAAGCCATTGATTAAAACCTGCGTGTGTTGTAGAAGTTCCATGCTTAAAGTGGCACCGATTATCTACCGAAAATGTAAAACAGAGGAAGGACCTTCTTGCACAACATGTCTGCTGAGAGATTCTATTCATACATTTATAAAGACACTCCTTTTTGCCCCCTTTTTGGTCGCTAATTAGCCGAGATAGGGGATCACTACTGGCACCTTTTCATCACTATTCCTCTCCCCACCCTATATTATTGTCATCTGTCTTGCAGACTTCAGTTGACCTTTTGCATACTACTGGCCCCGTTCCCGAACAATAGTAGTGCTATGAACAACGTTCCGGTGATGTTCGCTGGAGGATCCTCTTTGGCCACTTTACGCCCAAGTCAGCCACATTCCATTTGCTTGCTAGCTCTCCGACTTTGTACTCGTGTAGCGCGGTGCTTTCCAGTCGATTCTTTTACTGCAGTTTTCAACCGATATTTGGAAATGACAAAATTCCGAGGCCAGTAAACATTTAATTTGTCCTGTGTAGTCGAGGACGGGATCGTGACGTTCAGTCACAAAATGCGTTACACAGTTTACTCTTGACAAGTGAGCAAACAATAAATATATTGACGCATCTTATCAAATCCCAGCGCTCATTTGCAAATTGTTGCAATATTGTATGTTACCACTGGCACCTTCCAGCGAGAAAATTCTGTTTTTCCGTTTATTGAAGGAATTTATTGAAAAGACTGCATCAAAGCTAGACTTTCAGGATTGCGATGATTGCATGGTTCACGTTCGCATTTTCTTACTTCCCTCTCTTCTTTCTTCTCCTTCTATCTCCCTTTCTTCTTCCCTCCACCCGAAAAAGTAAGCAGGTGTTGTGCCCCCCAGGTGGCAGTTGCCAGCCTATTCTTTCCATCTTTCACCTATGTCCGTATGTGTGTACAAATAAAATAAATAATAGATACGTTCTTAGGCGTCTTGACTGCATGACGCCTAGAAAATGTCAAGGTGAAGATCCTTTCACACATGTTATTGCACCCGTGCGTTCGCACTTGTTGTCGTCTGTTTACCTTTTCAGTTACTTATTCGAACAAGTGCTGGGAAAACTTGAAGGGGATGATTTTCTCGTCCCATAGTCTCCACTGCACGTGACAAGTATACAGAACAAGGTTTGTAGTGATGATGCAAATAAGCCGGCAAAGATTATCGCCTGCTTTTGTTACTACATAGCAGTAGTCTCATGCTACCTCAGAACTCGGGCCATATTCACAAAAATTAGTTCCACAATGGCTGGGAGAGTGCAGAGGGTTGGAGGGGAGGGGCCAAAAGGAGCTTCAACAAGATGCTAGATAATGCTGGCATTTGAAAGAAGGCCCTCCTCACATTTTTTATAAGGTTTTTTTTTCTTAAAGCGATTTTTCGTCAGGCTTCGAAAAACATATTGATACCAATCTCCTGATGTCTGGACGCCAGTTGTGCAGTATAAAGGTTTTTTTTGTTTCTTCACGAATGTCTCAACACATAGTGATCGCATTAAGTGCCTCACGAAAAATAGCTTGAGCCCACTCACGTCTACGTAGCCAAGGAACATATTTATATTATAGGCAAATAAATTGTGCGTCAACGCTCGTGTGGAGTTAAATAAAGTCATCGCGTGTTTGAGACCCCTGCTAATGGCAATATCTTTCTTTTCTTCAAGTATATACAGCCTTGCTCTCTTGTATTAGCAGGGGCAAAGCAAAAAATACGAAGTCGAGTCCGGTTACGCTGCGCAGACTAGCGCACTGGGGCCAAGTTTAGCCAAGCGCGAAGTAATCAGTTTAATTCTCTTATGCAGGTCAGCACTGCATCATGGGCCTTACTAGCCGTCCTATTTATCCGCTAGTTTCGTCCATCCTTGTATATACGCACAGACATCTCTCTACCACCCCAACCGTTTAGATGAATGGTCGGCAGCACCCATTAAAGCGTGTACGACAGACAGCGCTTCGATGCAGGTTTGGCCAATTTTCTGGTATATACTAAACTCTGCGTTTCACGAAATTGTGACTCACCCTTTTCTTGTATCCCAATTTCTGTCGAAAGCAGAATATTCTGTTGTTTTTTTTCCTATTGTAGTTGAAATACGGCGCGATGTGTCAGGCACACCTCGGCCCTATGTTGAGCTGCTCATATTCTGTTTTTACAATTGCTTGTTTTCTTAGCAACATCGGCATCCATCATGCCGAGCCATTTAAAACTGCTGATCCATCACTTTCTTACCTAGTGCTTCCGTATAGCCTCGCGTAAGGGCCACATCCTTGTAAGGAAGGTACCTCAAACTTTGTCGCTCAAACAATAATTGCAACCGAAAAAAAAACTTGAAAAATAAATTTCAGTCGATGTGTTCTAAGCGTTGCCGTATTAAAAATACCAGATATAAAGTATTTATTTCCTGATTAGAAGTAATAAGCTTCATCACACAAGGTTTACCACCGTATTTTAGAACATTATTTCACAGAATGCTTCACTTCGACTTGAAAAAGTCGATGGGAGTGCCGTTTCTTGGCAGACCAAGTCACTGCATATCGGCAATAATCTGCAGCGATTCTTTAGAAGCACAGTGTCAATTTCAGTCGAGCAGCGGCGCAGTGCTCAACTCAGTCAAGTGAAAGATGAAATTCGAGTCGAGAAGCATTTCTGAATACGGGGATTAGGGTAACTGCGATTTCTAAAGTCTCGTGTGACATCAAAGATCACCTAATCCATGAATGTGCTGAAAAACTTAGCATAAGCAGCAGAGGCAACGATAGTGAAGACCAGCAGTTGATTTTACGGTGTGCATGAATGTGTGCAGGCTAGGTGTGCCAGACATTACCACAACCACCGCCACTATATTTCTTACGAAACGTACATAATTAGCTGAAACGGCTTTTTGAGAGCCACATAGGAAATTGATGGACAGAAAAGTTAGACCGAATGGTGTTGTCTTCTTTAAGAACCGCGCCTTTTTAGCCTAGCAAAAAAATAATAAAGCTGCGGTTCTTATACAAGTCTACACCATAAATTTTGTAATGAAACATCACTTTTTGCAGAACTATCGCAATCCCACGGCAGGTATTAAATTTCTTTGGAAAGCATTTTTTCTTGGCAGGAACATAAGCGCCTAAAACGCTATAGGTTGCTACAAAACTGAAATTACTTTGACCAGCGTATCGTGAGTCTGACCATGGAGAGCAAACTATACATCTTGAGTATAGTGAAGTTAAGAAGAAGCTGGCACTAATGGGGTCAAGTTCCACTGTTAGGGATAACGAAACCACGCGGATGCCTAAGGTTGGTCTTTAACAGTGTAACACGACAGCCTTGTTGGGCCCTATTCACACCGCTTTCTCATTCGTGCGCCATATTTCTCTTCTTCTCGATGGGAGCCTCAACCGTGCCACGAAAACAGCGACATCTGTACGAGTAGCATTGGTGCTTGTAAACTCACATATACAGTGCCTGCTGCAAGTACAGTTGCGAAGTACTCATTACGAAACGATTCAGAATTTCGAAAAGGTGAGAAGTACCCACGGTAAGGCAGCATACGTGCCTGTGTAGCTCCACACTTTGTTGGAGGTGTAGCTGATGATAATCATGATAATGAATTAGGGCTGAGCCCTTTGTCGTGAGTGAGGAGCTTTATGAACGGCTCACTCGTTTGCGCAATTCACGAGTGTGATGCATGGTGCAATTCTACGTTTCTGTCACGCAGTAACGCGACTTCTCATCCAACACACGTATATCAAGTCCTTTTCCGTGACAGTTTCAAGTGCTGGCATGGTTCTGGGGTAAAATGTTTGTCTGCCATGCAAAATGCATGGGTGCGACCTCTGCTGGAATCCATCATTTTTGTTTGTTGTACCCATCAGACGGAAGATCGATATCTCACACTGCGGCTCATTTCGCCTTGCTAGAAGTCTACTTACTGACTGTGTAGCTTATCGTCAATGCTTTGCCAGGTTTGCAGTAGGCTACTGCCTTCAATTGTAACGGAGAGAGTAACGTGCGATCTAACTGTTTTTTTTTTTTTTACTTGTCGACTCCAGTACCCGCTGTAGAAAATGCATGTCACACGTCCTCGTTGGAACGTTTTGTGAAGTATGTGCGACTGCATTCTCTTATTCACTTTATTATAAATTACATTTATGTTAGCCAGCTCCTTATTGATTTGCATTGTCTGACTAAGCGATAACCACTTAGCCATTGACCATTTCCCTCATGACTTCAGCCCTTTATTACACGCTTGCCAAGATAATGGCCCGATCAAGATGAAGCTTGTATCATTAAAAAAATAGCAGATCCCACATACCTTGGGAATTTACGTTATACAAAGCATGCTGTGGGAAGCTGACCATGTTGTAATTTTTTATTGACTGATACGTTATGAAATAACGCTAAACATTTGTACAAATGTTGTACGAACATACATATGTTGAACAGTCGCGTAGGTTTCATATGTGGGGTTTAACGTCCCAAAACCAACATAAGGTCATGTAGGTTTATATAACCAGTTGTTTGCATTTGCGCAATGATGCCATCAGGAACATCAGAAGTAGCAACGCGAGAAGTGGTAATGGAATTGATTGATTGATATGTGGGGTTTAACGTCCCAAAACCACCACATGATTATGAGAGACGCCGTAGTGGAGGGCTCCGGAAATTTCGACCACCTGGGGTTCTTTAACGTGCACCCATTGAGCACACGGGCCTACAACATTTCCGCCTCCATCGGAAATGCAGCCGCCGTAGCCGGGATTCGAACCCGCGACCTGCGGGTCAGCAGCCGAGTACCTTAGCCACTAGACCACCATGGCGGGGCATGTGGTAATGGGATAAGTAACGCTTGTGCTCTTGAGGATAGTAGCCATGGAAATTGCTACATGAATTGACTTCAGTAAGTGGCACTTAACTACAATACACTTTAACCCGGCGACACAGCTGTACCATAGGAGAACAATTGTAATGTTTATAAAACTAAATAGCCAGTATTACAACCACAATTGACGCTTCACCATCATCACACCTGAATAGTGTATTTTCATAAAGCAGCTCAGATACCTGGCATAGCTTTGTGGTAGAATACTTGGTTTCCACACAGAATGCTTGGGTTCGATTCCTGCTGGGGCCCTGATATTTATTGATTGCATTCGTTCAGTCAACGCTGCCCTGCCAGTATGAGCTTTTTCTTAACTCTCTCGCGTTAAATTACCAATGTCTGTGCTCGCCGTTCCTTGGTAGACAGAGAAACGAGAAATAATGAAGGCAGAGAGGTTAACCAGACGCTAATATTCGGTATGCTACCCTACTTTGTGGTTGGGGAATAAGGGGTTGAAAGAGAGAGTGTGTGTGTGAAAAATAAATAACAGCAAAACACGGATGCACTCGCACACACAAAAACAATCCACTCAGAGGTGTTCTACCGACAGGCCAGTACCTCGCGAGAAGCCCAGTAGCACTTGCACGGCCTTCTTCTGTGATGATGAGTCATGACGATGGCGCAGTATACTCTTTTCTGACAGCGGCTGGTCATCTAACTTGTTTAGCGTATTAGAAATGTATTGTCTTTTTGGGTTATATTCTGGGAAGTCACAGAGGATGTGTCAAATTATCTTTTCATCTCCGCAGTGTGCACAGGTGGCGGTGTCGGCCATCCCTATGCGGAACGCATACCCACAGGTAAATGCTACGCTTAGCCATAGTCTGCACAGAGTAGTAGCGTCACCTCGTCGATGTTTTTGGAAGCCGTAAGCTTTACGTAAGATCAAGGGATCATAATCTTGCACGCGTGAAAAGAGGCTCATTCCAAATTGATATGGAGCATTGGCGAGCAAGCATGCGTAGCCTCCTAGTAGCGTCCGTCCTATGGAGAGAGGTATGAACTGATCGTTGTCTTCTCTATGGGTTGAACGGGCAGCTTTATCAGCCCGTTCATTACCGATAATTCCACAGTGGCTTGGCAACCAGTGAAATATAACGTGGTGTTCTTTCTGTGTTATTTGGTGTAACAATTCTGCCGTCTAAAATACGAACTGCTCTTGCGGACCACGGCGTAAATTTGACAGAAGTTATTTACAGTGCCGCTTTGCAGTCGCAGAAGATCGTCCACCATTGCGTGCTTTGGTCGTTTATGAAACGCAGCGCAGCGCGAAGCGCTGCCAGCTCTGCTTTCGTTGATGTGATTGCATGAGCTGTCCTCAATTCGATGTTTCCGGCGTGCGTTGGAATAACGACTGCCGCTGTTAAGATGTTTGGCAGGACGGAGCCGTCGCTGTTAGACGTGGATGCAGTCTTAGTACTTCTCGTACAGTACAAGGCGAGCTGCCTGAGGGCCGGTGTTGACAAATCTCGTTTTTTCGAGATGCCTGGTGTTGTCAGGTTGATTACTGGCTGTTTGAGGCATCATTGAGGAACTGAAGGTCTAGCCGTGGGCGCAAAACCTGCTGGTAGAGAGTCAGTGCCGTTACTGTTTGACACAACGAAGCATGGTGCCTATCCGCTGGTATAGAGGCTAGGTCGTGGTGAGGAGACCAGGCCACACGCCTTATGCGTGTCATAAGAGCTTCAATTTGAATATGGGTCTGCACGAGGTGGTCTTTGGTGAAAGTTGTAGTCGCCACTGTTGAGGCACCCTGAGGTAGACCTAGAAAGATTTGAAGTGCCTGTGTCTGAAGGCTTTGTATCGTGCGTTAACCTCTTTTGCTGGGGTTTCATAATGCGGGCAGACTATATCGTAGAAAACCAGGAAAAAGCACACTGTACAGTCTTCACAAAGCATTGGGCTGCATTCCCCAAGTCTTTCCAGTGAGAAACTTGATGAGGTGACATATGCCCATCAATCGCTTTTTCAGATACGACACATGAGGGCTTCATGATATGTCTCTTTCGATTAGGACACCCAAAACTGATTGACTATGGTGAATCTCACAAATGGTATATTTTGAGTATTATTTGACACCCTGCAATTCATCATGGGTTTGCGCGTAAATGCCAGAAGAGCATGCTGGCATTTTTCCGGAGGAAATGAGCAGGCCTCAATTGTGGAGGTCAAAAGCAGTTACAGCAGCCGCTTTCTGGATCCTCGCTCGTAACTGCAGGCGAGTAACCGCAGATGTCCAGATGCAGATGTCATCTGCGTATGTTGATAGACAAGTATTGCTTGGTAGGTGCGTGTGGAGAGCGATAAGTGATATATTGAATAGCACGGGGCTCAGTACACCGCCCTGAGGGACGCCACGACCACTGAAATGTGCAGAGGTGTTCCCAGCCTCTGTATTTTCAAAAAGGATTGCATTTTGGAAATAGCTGCGTATCCACTTAAACATTAGGTCACGCACTCCAATCTCTTCTAGTGCAGCGAGAACGGCTTCCTGAATAACGTTATCATTGGCTCCTTAGACGTCAAGGAACAGTGAGGCGCAAAGACGCTTATAGCCTTTCTCATGTTCAACGTATGTGTTAGGTCGAAGACGCTATCAATCGATCATCTACCAAGTCGAAAGCCAGCCATGGCATTTGTGTAGATCTCATTATACTTCAAGTACCACTCCAGGTGACCTAGGATCATTCTCTTCCTCACTTTACCCATGAAACTAGCCAGTGCAATCGGGCAATGAGAGGAGAGTTCCAATGGTGACTTGCCAGGTTTTAGCAGCGGTACTATAGACGACTAGTTTTCCAACTTAAGGGGATAGTGCCCTCAAGCCAACAATCATTATAGAGCTGAAGCAGAGCTATTCTCGCGCACTCGCCCAGATGACACAGGGCTCTGTAGGAGATTCCGTCAGGTCCTGGTGTGGAGGTACGCTTGCACGAAGGGAGGGCTGCCTTAAGCTCCTGAATGGTGAACTGGAGGTCCATACAAGATTCACGTGGTGGCGAACAACTGTTCGAAAGTGGTGAGCTGTTAAGTGCTGTAGTTTGCCCTGATGATCCGGCGCAGAACTCTTCAGCAACGACCACATCTGGTCGATTTCGGTAAAAGGCTAAGGCCTTGAATGATGACCTCTGAATGGGGGATGACCGCAAACCTCGTACCGTCCATCATAACTGCGATAAAGGCTTACGAGGGCCGACGTGACTCGCAGAAAGTAATCCAGCGTTGGAATTTTAGCTTTTCCAAGCGACGTTGAATTTTCTTCTGTATACGTCTAGCAGTCCGCAAATCTTCTATATCCTTCGTGCGCCGGTACCTTTTTTCAACACGTCGTCGTAAGGCTCGAAACCGCTTCAGCTCTATGTCGATGTCCGTGACTTTTACAGAGCACGGGATCTTACATACAGCATCTTGTACAGTGCTCTCCATGGCCGCTTGTAAGTCTGATATGTGTTCTTGAAAGTGGTCTTTCATACAAAACTGTAATTTTCTCCAGTCCACTCTTTTAACCATGTCGCAAACTTTTGGGATGCGACAATCCTCTGATCATGACCTATGTTGAAATATGATCACTCCCATGCGTTTCTATATCCGTAAACCATTCAGTATGCTTCACTAGGCTTCGTGAAACAAAAGCCAAGTCGAGACACCTTCTGTATGTGGAGCCACGTAAAATGTAAGACTGCCATCGTTCAGTAACCAAAGTTTGTTGTCGGAGGCAAAAGATGCCAAATTTCTGCCCTTCATGTTGGTCTTCTGACTTCCTCATAATGTATGATGAGCGTTAAAATCCCTGATGATAACACAGGGGTCAGGAGTCAATGCTATGATGTCTCGTAGTCTTCTGGGATCGAACCAAATTGATTGTGATAGGTATACGCCAATCACAGTGACGTTGAGCCTCCTCTTTTTCACTCTTAAAGGGAAGCTGAAGGGATTTTAGAATTGAATCAAACTTCGTGTTTAGGAAAAAGCGACAACATTTTCGATGATGTGATACTTGTTTTTGCGGTTGTAGCAGCAGGAGCTTTAAAACAGGCGAAATAAAAGCTTGTCTTGCTCCGCCCCAGCTAGAACGCTGAAATCGTGGGCTTGGAAACATACGTCATCTTCATTCGCTCTGGCCCGGAGCAAGTGTTCTTCCTTATCTGCAGCCACGGTCTCAGTGACTAACCAATGATGTGCCGTTGCCGGAACTAATCGATGAGTGAACACTTCAGTAGTGCTGCTGTTGCAGATGACGCGGCATATCGAGAATGACGTCACCGTGCTCGCATGGCACCTCAAGAAGCCCGGCGGCCACAGCTACTGTTTTTTCACCAAAAAGTTCTATTGGCGTCCACTTTTGGGAACGCTGACATCACTTTCTGGTTGAGCCGGGATCAAACTGTCCTTACACGCTCCTAAGTCATTTTTTTAGAAAAGTGCTTCAGCTTCCCTTTAAGCGTATGTATTGATTTCCGTCATGAGGTGGTACAGGTTAAAGGATGTAAGTGAGGTCTTGGCGAATGAATATCGGAACCTTGCTGATTTCAGTAATAGTAGACGACATAAAATGTTCTAGAACCGAAAGTTTCATTACACTCGATAAGCTTGGCTTACAGATGACGATTACGAGAAACATATTGACGTACACAAATCGATGAAAATTGTCAATGCACGATCTTAGTCCCCTGGCATTCCACTGCAGTATTGCTGCGTTACGAACCTCATTCCTGAAAGACAGTGGTGGGTGACCCATGGTACACTTTAGGGTTGCTAGCACTGGACTTCGCGCGTCCAGTTCTTGAGGGGCACTTTTGGTTGACGGTATATTCATGTTTCTTAACAACAAGTGAATGGTGTCCCCTAATGATCGCAGCATCACCATCACGTGATGATCTGGCTTTCCGGCCGTTGCAGCATCTTGTGCTTGTTCTGGGGCGGCTTTTGATGACGCTCAACAGATTGTGTAGCCTGAAGGGGTGGCCATTCCTTCGGTGAAAAAGATCTCCCAGTTTCTTCTCTTTGTGAGCAGATGTTTGCCGTGCTAGAGCCGCGCCTGCTGATTTTACTTGATATTCTAACTTTATCTTTGAATTTGGCACTGTCTTTCGCGATGAGGACCTTCGATGATGACGGTGCCTTCGCCTTACTTTTTGCGCAGCTTCTCTGTGAGTCAGGTCGTCTCGCACCATTTTTTTGGAATAGAAATCTCGTTCTTAATCTGAAGACATCCTTTGGAGTAAGCACTGTGAGCACCGCGGCAGTTGGGGCATTTCAACATAGTTGCACTACAGCTGTCTTCTAAGTGGTGTTCAGTGCATCGGGGGCACACTGCGCAATTTCTGCAAACGCCATTCACGTCGCCAATCATCTGGCCCTTGAAACACTGCATAGGCTTCGAAATACATGAGCGAACCTGGTGACGAAAATGGCCAACCTTCACGTAACAGGGGAAACAGTCACTCTTGAATGTTATACGCACACAATGTGACTTGCCTAGGCGACCAGCATGAACAATGACGCTGTTTTCATTCTCTGGTTTTATCAGTACAAGAAAATCCTCACTGGCGATTTTGGTGTCTATATCATAGATAACTCCTGCTACAGTGTCACCATTCGCAGGTGTGATGGATCGGACTTCGATGTTTCCCAGCTCCGACACACGCTATAGCACGTTCAGTGCACTCGGGTTCATCACGTCGATTGCCAAAATATTCTTCCTCGTATTTATCCTGATGTCCTTATTCTCGTTAGGCAAAATGTTGCCTGTTCAGGAGGCGTAGATTGTCAGTAACAGTCTGCGGCACAAACAGAATAGAGTGAGGTCATCGCTGAGGCGCAGTTCTCACAGTGGCTGTACTTGACGCCGACGATTCGTTCATGATTCTACGTTTGGCCTTGCGGTAGAACACAGGTTCAAAGCCGTCTTCCGAGGACTCGTCGTCTGATGTGGAGTACAGCTCAGTGTTCTCGCTATTCCTAGATACATTACCACGCTCTCTTGAAGCAATGCGCAAATATCAACCTGTACCGGGTGGGATCTTTGGGGATTGTAAATCCTTCACTGCAGTGTAGGGGGTGGGAGACCCCACTGCTGCTCTTTTGAACGCAGAAAATACAGCACAGATGGCATAGCTGCATAGCTGTTGTGCATACCCGCTCACGGGTATGTGCCACAGGTCTGACGGAGAGGGTTTGACGACGTACCCAATGAGGCTGTCACATGTTTGTTGTCATGACCAGCGTGTGATATTCGTTGAACCTACTTACTTTACTATACTGAGTTTGGTTTACTCCAAGGTAAAAGGGTGATCACGAGAACACCTAGACGTAGGCGTTGCGTATAGATCATTACACAGACAAATACATAAATAGACAGTAGCCAAAAGTGTTTGCAGCATGCGAAAAATTGCTTCGCATTTAAAAGGAACAGCTCACCATGGGGGATAGGAGCTGGACAACGAGCACTGAAGTTAGGGGGCGGGGTGCTGACACAGATTTGGAGGTGGGGGGGGGGGCTGATCGCCCTTACCGCCCCCTTTAGAATCCTCCACTATTGATTTAAAACAAATGGAAGGTATTGCTGTTCGCACCAGATGACCACGGAATGTTTTGACAACTGGAAATATGTCAATGCACTTATTACCTGAGTGAGCTAGTTGGTTGAATAACCACTTTTTATATTAAACAGTGGGAATGTTAAGAAAACTTTATCAGTCCTATTGATTGGAAATGGTAGTTAATGCGGTAATACTGACGGAGTGCCGGACAATAGAGGAGCTGAAGCAAACATGTAACCGGATGCGGATTTTGTAAATGTGTGTCTACGTGCTGTTCATACGTGCTGTAGAAGTACATGCTATTTGTTTAGGGAAACGATTACTTGTGGGTTTTGTAGGATCTGCATCATTATCTGCGTACTGAAGCACCCATCTATTATCTCATAAGTTGAACCATCCAATTAACGCTCTGTCGACAGTTATAGATGAATGCATGCCTTTGTCATAGCACATGCCTGAGCTAATTATATCAGTGAAACTGTCAAACCATTATTTTAATGAAAAACCGCGTACATAAGCGAAAAAAGGCTTCATTGCGCTTTAGAAGTCATCAGATAATTAAAATATTGCGTGTACAATTGTTCATGCAATTCATCTCAATAATTTACGTCAACCTACTGTAATTGTAAACGAATGCACGTAAGATATACGTGTTATGTCGTCACGTAATAAAATGTACAGGCTCGCACGCGCAACAGAAAGGGCTTGAGCATAGTCATTTCACAAAATCCCATGAGTTTGCTAGAGCTATCTCCAACGCTTAGATAATTATTTGCAGAGGTTAGCATAATGGGGTTCTCTTTTTAAAGACGATAGTCCTTCTTGGGGACCTTCGACGGAAAAATTTTGGTCTGTCTGTCTGTCTGTCTGTCTGTCTGTCTGTCTGTCTGTCTGTCTGTCTGTCTGTCTGTCTGTACATTTGTCTGTTTGTCCGCCCTGACGATACCTCAAACGGCAACAAACGGCCAACCCCATCTGCAGCGCCCACCAATATTGCTCAAGGTTTATCGTTCATAGTTGTGCAATTGTCAATTATTGCGCATATCTGAGGCGCCACAACAACGCTTGGATGTTTCTTTTGTCTGCCTTTATACTAGAAGAGGCACACACAAATAACTCTAAGGAATCTATAGCGTTTAATCACGCTGCGCTGACAGTGCAACGCCATGCTCAAAAAGGTGTTTCCAACGCTTTGATACGACGTCACGATGGTGGAACCTGCCCGTCGCTTTGCGTTCTACACCTTATCACCTCCGAGACTGGCGCGCATCTTTTTCCGCAGGCGGCACGCCTTCGTTTTCGAAGATAACTGCCAGATGACACTTGTGTCGAACGTGCCTAGATGCGCTCAGTCGCTTCTGCCACACGCTGGAGGCACTCTAACGCAGCGCCTGCAGAATACCATTCACCAATTTTATTGCGCAGAATATCAAATAAACGTTTTGTTCACTCTCTCCAGACGCAAGACTGTAAATGTCGTCTTTCGACGACATTTACAGTGTAACATGTAGATTGAGGCCAATTTTAATTGCGAGTTGGGTGGGCTGACATTCCACATGCACAGTCACTCTCTTGTCTTGCAAAATCTCTTGATGTGTACTGTGATGGAGGTGCACAAAAAAAATCACAGCATATCCACGGAGTGAATGAAGATGAGTGGGGCGAAGCGTCCGTCCACGCGTTCATGCTTCCGTCCGCCCGTTCGTTATTGCTTCCGTCCGTCCGCCGCGGCCATCCGCGCGTCCATCTATGCGTCCGTCTGTTTGTTCTTGCGTCCATCCGTGAGTTCGTCTATCCATCTGTATGTCTGTCTGTTTGTTCGTGCATCCATCCATCCGTACGTCCGCGCGTCTATCCATCCGTCCGTCCGTCTGCTAGTCTGTCTGTCAGTTCGTCCGTGCGTCCATCTAGTGAACACTCCATGTACCACCATCTCCCACCTCGCATCCCCTGGGGCACATACCGGCTGCAGAGCGGGTATGTGCCACAGGGGGCTACGTACTACAACATACATACAAGGGATGGGCAGACCCATGCTTTAAGGAGCATCGCCCCTAAAAATGTTATTCATATATCAGTGTAAAGACCCTAGGTAATATCATGTATTCTCTGTAAAAGATTGCGTACGCTGCGCCAAAGAAACCAATAAATTCTCTGTCCGCATTCGGCATAATTGGTAACGTAAGTTCAGCAAAACACTCAATAAAAATTACAAACAAATTTTGTACTGTGAGTCCCAAAACTTCTCTTTTGCAAGTAAAAATGTTTTCTTGTTCATTTAGACACTGCTTCTAGCGGAGGTGATCGCGTGATGACTGAATTGCTACAGCGAAGACAACTGATTGAGGATGCTTCCATCTATGAAAATTTTTCCGAACGCGCTTTGTTTTCTTTGTTATTTGACAGGAAGATCCCCTTCGGAAGTGAAGAGACCTCGCTGTGCTTAAGAGGGCAACCCTTTCCCGAGAGCGAAGCTTCTCTCAAGTGCCTACAAACAAACACGGTGCTGTATTCCATTTATTGGAAGCCTGGGCATAATATTTATAACGACCAAAGAAAACCGTAAGGTAAAAAAATGAAGTCGAACAATTAACACAGCGAACTGAAGGATCCTCGTTAGCAGCAGGGTGGTGAGGATCGGCGTGGCCTTGTAGGCGACGCGAAGCTTCCCATGCCAAGACGGCTCCTGGTGTAGGAAGGAGGATGACAGCATTTTGGCCGAGCGCGGACAGTGGTTCAGCAAGCAGCAGCCGATGCTAATGCGAGAAGCAGCTGGAATTTTAAGCCCACGGCACCGTCATCTGCGGCGGATTGTTTGGACGGCCAGGAACCGGATCAGGGGACGCGTGACAGCAACATGGGCTCCTCCGATCTGTAATAGAAGCCCGGTGGAAGGGGAGAAGCCGCGGTCTTGTCGTGTTCGGTGCGGAGGCGGCCGATATGGAAATGGAGCCACCGGGAAGAGCATGCCGAGTGGCGGCGCTGAGTGCGTGGAGCCCGGGTCTCAGCATTCTGTTTGTCTGCGTCCCGCTAAAGGCAGCAGACGATGCAAGAACTCTCCAGATACCTAGCTCTCTCTCTCTCCACTTGGGGCGTGCATGGTGGGCATCCGGTATCTTTTGTTTTGTGCACCGAAGAACATGTTGTACACCTTCCGGAAGCGGTGAAGGACGGCTGCAGTTGACGTTCCGCCATAGAAGCCGTGCAGCTCTACATGACTGTCTTTTCACCTGTCAATTCATCCTTTATCATCAAGGTAGGGTGGCCTACCGGTGTTAGAGTTCGTGAATCCCTTCGCTTCTCAGGAGTGCACTTCGCTTTCCTTAGCCTCTCCCAGCCATCTCTTTCCTCCAGTGGCCTATCGTCCCTGGGTATGTGTTGGCCGACTCAGAAGAGCCCATTTTTGTTTGGGCATTACTGCGATGTTGTTTTTGATGTTCAAGGTATGAGCAAATAAATTACCTAGCCAACATTTCCTATCTCAACGTTGTGTTACCTCTAACCATTTGGCTTAGATTCGCTACTTTGAAACCACGTGAAATATCTATGGCGAGTGCAGAGGCTGCTCTTGTCGTGCATTAAATGTTAAGCAACGCGATATGGCAACGCACTAAACTTCAATGTTATAACACTTATTCAGATAAAAGTTTGGAGACTGAACAAAATAGAAGGCTTGAGGCTGCATTATTCAATTCACGAGCAAAATAACGATTTAGGGCATGCCTGCCTTCGCTAATGCATTAAACATATGACGATTTGGTGAAGATTGCTCTTACGAGCAATTTCAGCAAAATGTTTTTTTTTTTGTGTGAGGGCGCTTTTTTGCTCATCGCAGAACAGGGGCATTTATTCAAGTAGACCTGTATACCTTCAGGCAGTTTGGCATTGTCCTGAGTGACCACGTACTGTATAACGCCTGCGTTTCAAAGAATGTCCTCAGCGTTTCAAGAAATGTGCCGTGTCCGCAGCTACCAACTGACTGCTGAAGATTGATTAATTGATTTGTGGGGTTTAACGTCCCAAAACCACCATATGATTATGAGAGACGCCGTAGTGGAGGGCTCCGGAAATTTTGACCACCTGGGGTTCTTTAATGACTGCTGAAGACTATATAAGCTAAAAACACGTGCGCATCTAAGCCCATCCCCGTGCACTCAGGAAAGAAAACTTGGATAGGCCGTTGTTTCTTTGCGTTTGAAGCAACAGTCACTGTGAGTACATCTAACAGGTGATTGCTGCCAAAAAAAAGATGTATGCATAAGCTGTTGTTCTAGAGAATGATATGGCTTCAGCACATTGCAAATGATGCTAACTCGTTTATTGCGTATGTAAAGAAGTTTGTTGAAGGAAACTTACATATATCGTCATTACATTTCGTCTTAAAACGATGCTCATGTTCGCTTTTTGCTTTTGAATTGAGTAAATGTAGTGGCATGTACGAAGAGCTGTAAAAAATGCAGTCCAAACAACACATTGTAAAATAGCCTAGTTCCTTCCTTTTTTCGTTTCACAACGTCCGAGAACAGAGTTGTAAAGGCGAAGCATATCAAAATACGGACAAACAACTCTCCTGATTAGAGGTGTGCACGAAGGCTTCGAATGTATACGGAGAACGCTGCATTTTCCAAGAAGCACTTTGCATAAAGCAAATGTATAACAAGAGAGTTGTTGTGCGGCAGCGGGCGTGTACATACGTATATAAACTCTGCACGTCTCCGATGCACAAAACCATGAGCAGCAAAAACTGCTTCGTATTCCCTCTCGGAGCTTACGAACGGGGGGAAGCAGTTTCTCCGGCGTGTTCTTTCAAATGCGGATG
Organism: Rhipicephalus microplus; assembly: GCF_043290135.1. Classification (NCBI taxonomy): domain Eukaryota; kingdom Metazoa; phylum Arthropoda; class Arachnida; order Ixodida; family Ixodidae; genus Rhipicephalus; species Rhipicephalus microplus. The sequence continues at coordinate 114,338,656 of NC_134710.1, read as the reverse complement.
GTCCTGGGAGATCCTTGACGCAAACAGATCGCTTCTACACGAAGTCCATTGCTGCTCAAGAAGGCCGGAGTTCAGAGCAAACAAGGCAGACGCAAATGCGATACACCGAGCACTAAGGAGCACAGCTAGAACAGTTGATTCCGCTGCGTTAATTAAGTGCCGCGAGGCGGATAATTTGGCGCTTTCACAATAAAGCGATGGGCGAGAGGGCGCACATCTTCTCTGGCGGCAGCCCTAGGTCATAAGAATGGCGACATTTGACATTTACTGCTTTGGGGTGAGTCACTTACGAAAATAGTTCTCTGCAGGTTGTGCAAAGGAAACAAGCTAGCTAGAACTTCCCGTGCGGCACACACAAGACTAATGGCAACCATTGTAAAAAAAAATCTTGGCTTGAGGGCGAGCGCGTTGGACGAAAAGTTGTCTATGTGACCTAAATTGCCCCCAACAATGTTCTCATTACACAATACACTATACCATTCTTCTTCGTCATAATCATCATCTTCATCTTTTATGCCGACTTACCAAACAATCGCAGCAGTTATCCATTTAGCTCACCCACAGATGCCAGTTTTTAACAGATGACTTTTTGAGTAATCGCGAAAGTTATAAAACAAATTTCTCGCTCCAAACACTTGAACTCGTAATGGTCATATTAACCGACATGGCAAGAAACCTACACTACGTAGCGGGTCATCAGTCACGGAGAGTCTTTTCTGAAAAACACGCCTCGCAAATACATGCCTGCATTACGACAATTACAGTTTCGATATCACAAAAAGCAACCACTAACGCTAGGAATGTTAGTAGGCATGAATTTCAGGCAATACTGACTCTGTGCCTGTAATTAGCGAAGGTGGCCGGCCGTCCACAAGTAGAAATTACGTAATAAAGTGCTTTGTGAATTCAATTCCTAATGTTCTGCTACACTCGCAATTGTGTATTCTTTGCACTCATCCTTTCATTCTGTAGCCAACTGTTGTCTGCCCTGCAATTACAATATGCACCAAACTCTGTCTCCTAAACTGTAGTGAATCGCGGACAAATCACTGGGCATCACTGACGCCTTGTTTATGTATATAACGAATACCACTGTGTTTCAACTTTTTAATTGTGTATTTCATTTTACATCGTTTGTTTTCGGTCATTAGGTAAAAGTTTATTGATATAGGAATGAATAAATGAAGAAATGTTTATTCGAGTACTATTGGAATGTCCATTCATACTGCTTTTATAGCGATAGCAATTATAAGGCAATTATAAGGCTTAGATTTAGAAACATTTTAAAAACCCAGACATTGGAAATTATATATAGACGGCATGTCTTATATAACACTGAAAGTTTCATCTTTTTTACATTCTCTTCAGCATTTGTGTGGCATTGTTAGTGACTGATGGCTTGCAGTGCTTATTTTTGTCTGAAAAAAAAAAACACATGCTTGTCCCATTAACCGGCCCTTTATTGTAGCACTGTCATGCATGTAATCTATTAATGAAAGCTTTCTGCTGAACTCTTACATAAGATTTTTATTTTTTCTTGGTGGAAGAACATGTGCGTACACGTGGTAAACGCCATGTAGCGCAAAGCACTGTCAGCACTAAGCTTTCCCGACTATACTTATCGACTGTATCGCATTTCATGGTGAACCGAAGAAGGTAAAAAATCATTTGCTTATAAGTGGTGAATGGTGGTACTGAACTAATCACATAGATATGCGGGCTTTCTACGATCTTTCTTTCGGTCTTTTATTGCGATAGCAATTATAGAGACATTTTCGGCTGGATTTCGCCGCCGGCATCGGCGTCAATGTCATGCACCGTATATATATATATATATAAATATATATATATATATATATATATATATATATATATATATATATATATATATATATATATATATATATATATATATATATATGAAAACGCAATAAAAAATGCAGAAAGAAGATGTTCCGGCGTGCGGAAGCAAACGTGGGACCTTTGCAATCGTGAAAGAGAGGCGTAAACCACTAAGCTACCCCGCAACACATCTTTCACCTTTAAACGGTGAGCTACTTATATCTACCACTACCGCTGCTCGGATGGAATTGTGTCTTCAACATTACCAGCAAGATGGCGCAAAGAGCGCGCGTCGCCACATCGCGTGGCGGCGCCCGTGCTAATCTCCTATGCGTACTTCGCCCCGCGAGATGAGGGCGCGTGAGGGAGCAACTCCCTCACGCACCCTTATCTCGCGGTGGCGAGGAGGGGAAGGTCGTACGCCTTGGCTGGCCTCGGACTTTACCTGGAACGATTCTGCTGTAGTTTTTTGGTGCACATAGGTCAAGGCAATCATTGCAGACTCCGTTTGCGGAAAGCGCGTGCTTTTCAGACACAGCAAAGTAACAAATGAAACGCTTATTCGCGTGCACACGTACCTGTGAGTACATTTTGTGCGTGAGGAACTCGGGGCATGTTTCGATCGGCTTTTAATTCGGTGCGTAACCTTTCAATTTTTTTTTTGCTATCGCGTTCATTGCTTCACCTTTCTAGCAAAGCTGTGACTTTTTTTGTAGTATGCAGATGACAAAGATGTAAATAAGTAGTTCAGTCATGCTGCAGCAGTGCACAGCTGGCAGAACACAAGCTAACTACGTACAAACAACACAGAAAAGGCGTGATTTAGTGTGAAAGTGTGAAGAGAGTCACCCAGGACGAGCATTCCTATGAAAGACAGGATGCACTTTACTCACGGGTAATGTTAACGTTGCATAGACGTCACGTACCGATTCAGTAGAGAAGAACGTAGATATTAACAGTAAACTGTAGTCAACGAATTTTGTGAACTGTAGACCGCACGCAACAAAGCGCCGCTTCGTGCATTTGTATACGCGCCGCCGACCGCCTCACACTTGCGCGGGAACGGTGCTGCCACATATATATGCCGATCTCGCCGCGAATAGGTAAGGAAGAATAACGTTAGAAAATGAGGTTCGAACCTGGGCGTTTTGCGTAGCAGTCGAGTATTCTAGCGCACAGCCACGCTGGTGATTCAAGCTCACTTGCAAGAAGACCAAATACCAGGCATCGTGTTTAGCAAAGGAACCTTTGTAATATAGCGTTGCAGTAGAGTATACAATAACACCCAAACAATGCTATCTGTGCCAAGAGTGCGAGCTTTGATGCCTCCCAGCCAGTGTGATGTCACTGGTGTGCTCAGCCGTAACTCTTCATCGTAATAAGCCACATGCAGCACCAACAAAGTGCATGTAATGCTTTCAAGATGTGCGGCGGGCACCTTACGTATTCGCACAAAGACCATGATAGCTTGTAGTGTTGCGGTAGTACTTCACAAAAATGATCCTTTCCGGCATAATCGATTGCTTGAGGGAAGCCTAAACTTCAAAGACAGTTGGCTTCACCCGAACATGAAACTACCTTTAGAATTCACATTAAGCGGTATTGCAATTGACGGTGAAGTTTCTGTTACTTTACTGCATACCCAAAAACCTTACTAAGTGTGCGCAAATATTTGAAAATTTTGGTGATCCAGTCGAATAGTGTCTTTAAGTGTGGTTCAGTAGTGTTTGTAATAAAGTACCAAATTATATTAGCGCATAACTTACACGCGGAGCCAGATATTTCGTGGGGCCGCTGGAGCCTCGATCCTTCCTGCTCCCTGCTGTATTTACATTTTGTCTCTGTATTTGCGAAACCTATTCATACCGTATATATGATCAGCAGACTTCAGTAGTCGAAGTGTTCTACAATGAATTTTTATTTATATTTGTCTGGTATGTTGCGTTTTGAAACTTCTGTAATGTAACCTAAGCTAACGTTAACACTGAATGAGTAGTCTACGCTCTTTAGGTTAATTTACCTGGTCATTTTGCATATTGATAGAAAGATGATCGTAATAAACTAAGAGGAACGTATATTGGAGTATGTTTTATTGACACGGTCACTACGTCCGCCGCTTCTTCTGTCCATTCACGTCAGTGTCAAAAACTATTATCTAACCAATTTGCCATATTCGTTGGCCAACTATAATTATCTAGCCAACTTGCCAATTCTAATATCTTTCTGCGATGTCACGCTGCTCATGCCCCGGCTGGTGCTACGAGAAAGCAGTAGTTCTCAACTTCTGAATTATCTTCTTACGCTTACCGTCCTTTATCCGCGAGCGAATATTTTGGTCCTCCTAAAAAGCATCAGCAATCAGTGTCTTGTGCAGAACATATCAGTACGTTTTTTGCCTGGTGCGCTATGGTTAATCTTGTACATATGATAAATTTATGGCAGGATGTATAAGTCCCGTGTGATCTAGTTACATAGGATATGAAGTGAACTAAAGTCAAGTCTCTTCGTTATCGCTCCATCTACATCCACGGCTCCCGGCCGATATACATACGCCAGCCACGGTCATCTGTTCCCGCTGCTGCGCCACGTGACCGGAAAGCTGCGGACTTTCTCGCGCGGTCGTTATCGGGTCCGAATGACGAGCGTAGCCCCGCGAGCCACCGCTGCGGCTCGACGACGACGATGACGACTACGTCGAGATACAGAACACGATAGGCACGCGAACCCTCGAAGAGCGCTAGTCACCGCATCATCCGCTAATCAGCGGGGAAGAGCGGGAGCTGCTGCGCGAGGAGTGGTCAGATGGTTGGGGCGCGCGCTGGCCGCCGACAACGCGACCGTGTGTGCCCATTACACTCTAATTACTCGTAACGAGGCATCATCAAGAGGCGACGAAATAGAAGCTGCCAGCTTTATTTCCCTCGCTTATTTCCCAGTGCGCTCGTAAAACAAAACGCCCGCGGAGCCGTCGCGTGCGATTCACGCTCGCGTCACTGGCGCGGCAGCTGGAGAAACAAAAAGCGCTCGGCACGCTCCACGGAGCGCCTGATTAATGTCTGCCGGTTTCATGAGCCGCGGCGCATCTTCCTTCAGCTGCGCTTCCCGCCTCTCTTCGCGCACCCCTTTTTATTTCGCTTTTTTTTCACTCTTCTTCTTGACTTGCGTTCCCTCACATCAGTCGTGTTTCGTTTTTAAGTTTGTTTACTTGAATGGTTCGTTCGTTCTTTTCTCGAGCCTGGTCTAGCCTCCAGCTTATCGGAATGCGGACCGGACAATGCTTGCATATTTAAGTTACAAGCGGCGAGAAATAGAAAACAAGAAATTGCGAAGCTACTAGCAACGTCTATAGCTTTAGTTCTTTCACTTTTCAGTTTGATGTTGAAGAAAATTTTAAGGGAAACAAAGAAATTGGGAAAGAGGCGCGCGGTTTCTTATTACCACGCCACGGGGGCTTTATTATAGCTGAGAAAGCTTCCCCCCGTTCACCGAGCGGCGGCTTGCGAGCAATCACCATGGCAATGCAGACACCACACAGAAATAGGGTACGCTGCTCTGTAACGCTAAAATTTGCGGCAACCTGGCCTGTGCGGCTCCATTTTCATAATATAATGCTCGGTCATCGTGACGCGGACGCTTGGTCTCGGGCCTCGTCTCGACCGGTGGGGCAATTAGAATAGGATACTGTAGAATTCGGGGTCACTCCTGCTAGCATTGTTATTATTATCGGGTTTCTACCTCTTCTTTCGCAGTTCATTATGCCACGTGTGAGAACTTTCCTAGATCGCCTTGTATTAACAGCTGAAAACAAATGCGCTTTATCATGGCTAAGGGACAGGTTCCTTCGTAAACACACTTCGGTCCGCGATACAGCACGTGTTGGATTTCATTGTGAATGTGGAAAATTTATTCCAACGAGCAGACGGAAAGATGGGGAAGGGAGTGTTATAACTGGCAATGCAAGGATCCGCCCTGCAAGAGACAGTCATCGGCGAGCCCTCCTAACGTGGTCCGCGAAAGGTGTCCGTGTGTGCCACATGAAGCGCGCATCGGCGTCGGACAAGAAGCATGTGCACGGACCGGGCGATATAAAAGGAGCGTCGGGTGTGCGCTCGGTGCTCTCTTTGTGGCCTTCGTTACGACTGGTCATGTCTTGTGTAAAGCTGCAGCTCATCAAAGAGAAGTATAACGACTGAGGCTTGAGCTTCGCATTGTATTGGTGAAACTTTCCGATGATCAGGGTACCGTGAATATTGGAATCGAGCATAGACCAGGTACGAGAAACATAGAATGCACGGCTGAGAAAGCTGGTGAGTGCAGCGTCCGTCGCCAATCGGATATGACTAGGTGTCCCAAACAAGGCAGAGTGTCAGGATGATTCGCTCGTAAAGAAAGGCTTTCCTCGGCTTAGGGCAGCGGTATCGTCGACTGAGCAAGAAGAGTGTGCAGACGCACTCGCTAAACCAGAAAGTATGCAGTCGGAGATGCTGCTGCCTGTTTACAGTGATACGGACAGGCAGGATAGCGAAATAGAAATAGTGAGTTGTATGGAATACAGTGATGAACCCTTAAAAAGTGACGTAGTGGGTGATAAAAATTTGCCCTGCAGAGCTTCTTAAGCAGCGTGGAGGCCGCTTCATTTCCAGTGGTGTCTCTGGTTACATTGCGCAATTCCTCAAAGATAATAAGTATGTAAGGTTTTAGCTAGAAGCAAGTGTTCGCATGCAAGTAGGGGTCAGTCGGCCACTCTGATCACCATGCATTCGAAGACCAACACTTCTGTTTGAACACCTTAGCTACACTGTGGATAGAGATCTCCAAAAGCGTCAGGGTGCTTTCCTGCGAAATTTCAGACATGCGTTTCATAGAGCTCGCGTCAAAGCGTCTTCCTTTACGGGCTCTGGTTGGCGTGTGAAGGGTTTTCGCCACAGGGTTTGGTACTCAATTCCTTGAGCGTCAATATAACTGGTCACGACTATTGTGTAGGCTTCTGTTGTGCGAAACTGTAAAATTATGCAGCGTTGAAGTAGCTTACACCTGGGTGAACTTGGGAGGGCTGACTGTTCTTAGTGTAGGTTCCGGGGTTGAGTGCGTCGCTTGCCGCTTTAGTAATGTAAAGCACAGCTACGCCTACTGATTCCACAGCTGAGCAAGGAGGACATGACGAACAAGAATCTGGGCTGTGGTCTTTCTGTTGTACTCCGTGCCATGGTTCAGCAGGGAATAACCAGGCAGCGATAACCGGGTCACGTTACTTGTGGATATTCATGTTGGATCCAAGTGGGCGTTAGTGTGCTGTGCTGTGAATTGTGGCGACTCTGAAATGCAATTTTTGTGCGACCTGCTGTGCACTGTGAGTGGTTGCGACGCCGGGGTGTGTGGGTGAGCCTTCCGCGAAACCTTGTGTGGTGTGCGGCTTTTGGTTGTTGTGGACAACGAGCGTGACGCCCAAGGAGACATACAACGGCGCCACTTCCGGCAGCAGTGACACTGCAGCTCTTACGTGACCTTTTCGGGTGGTTTACGGGCTGTTATAACAAGCAATGCAAGGAGCCGCACTGCAAGAGACAGTCATCAGCGAGCTCTGCCAACGTGGTCCGAGTCCTGTACAATGCGAGAGGTGTCCGCGTGCGTCAAATTAAACGCGTACTGGGACGCGCAGTCGGCGTCGGACGAGAAGTGCGTGCACGAACCGGGTTATATAAAAGGAGCGTCCGGTGTGCGCTGGGCGCTCTCTTTTTGGCCTTCGTTACGGCCGGTCGTGTCTCAGGTAAAGGTGCGTCTCGAAGCCTAGACTTTTCTTCAAATTTTACCTGGACTAAAGTTGTTGAATATGTCACAGCTAGATCCCACAGAATGTTTAACTTTGTTTAACGAAACTTCTGATTAGCTCCTCCCGAAGTAAGAGAACTACTCTAATTTTCGAATGTCCGCCCTATCTTAGAGTACGCCTGTGTGGCGTGGGATCCACAAACAAAAACTTTGTCTAATATGCTTGAGATCGTTCAAAACAGTGCAGCTCATTTGTGACTAGCAACTACGACTTCAGTGTCAGTGTCACTGCGCCTAAAGACAGGTTAGGGTGGGATTTGTTGGTATTACGTAGAAAACACTTGAGATCAAAATTGCTATTCAAAATATTTCATGGGTTGATCAAAACAGATAAAATATCTTACCTTTCACCTCCCCATTTTTTTATGTAAGTGAAGTGACCACGGCCTAAAATTAGGATAAATGTTTCGGAGAACAAACATTTATCAAAACTCCTTTTTTTTCGCTCACAATCTCCCAGTGAAATCGGCTCCCACAGGAGGTTGCTGACTGCCGCACTGAAACATCTTTCAGGGATATATTGCTACTGTCATAGCTGCATTTTTTATGATCAGTTTTTCTCACCACCTTGTTTTTGATTAGCTCTTTTGTGTAAGCGTATTTTCCATTGTGTATTTTCTCCCTGCAATATTGCCCTCGGGCGCTGCAGGTATTTTTAATAAATAAAGAATAAATACTGATCGCATGTAACTATCTAAATAAGTCGTGTGTTATTTGTGTGAGCAAAAAGCCTCGCAAGACTGTCTCCTGTCCCGGTGCCCTGCTGTCCGCCTGTGCCCACTCCTCGGTCACATCGGGAGGACAAAAGTTAGCCATTGTGCGTATACAATCATGTTATTGTTTAAACAGGAGCTATACTGAGCATTAATTTATATTTGTAGTTTAACGCTCGAAAACCACCATATGAGTATGAGAGACGCCGTGATGGAGGGCTCTGAAACTTTCGACCGCCGGGGGTTCTTTAACGTGTACCCAAATCTGATCACACGGGCCTACGGCATTTTCCCTCTATTTATATGTAAAATGCAGCCACCGCAACCGGAATTCAATCCTGTGGTGTAAGCAGCCGAGTATACTTGTAGCTAAACCGCCGCGGTGGGGCTATACGACGCATGTGGCGTGACACTTTGGGTAGCTGCTGACAACGCTGTCGCTATTTTGTTACAAATATCTATACGCAACCTTTCACCTGGAACAATACACATCGAAGTTAAATGAATTCAACTCCTGACTGATGCTGACGGTAGTAAGTTATGTTTGATGCTCATCACTTCGCGAGTGTTGTGTGTTCCCTTCCATGTGTACCGCGCATTTGTATACATGAGGCATACTGTGCAACAAATTGGCCGTGTGATTGTAACATAATGATATGCGCTTGTGTGATTTTTTAACACTTAAAGGGCTATGACACCCAAATTTTGATCATAATACATGTTAAGTGGGTTAATGCTTGTGCATTCACAAGTTATCTGGTGGGATTTTATTGTATTTGGTGGAGCATTTAACTTATAATTGAAGATTTATACAAGCATTGGCGGTTTGAGAGTCAGACAACAGTGATGTACTCGCGAGCCGTGATATAACAAACATCTGGCTGTGCGAACGTCTGCATTCTTTAGAACAGTATGGTTCCGTGATAAGCTGTGCGTGAAATTGACCTACGTTGCCTCTCTGCAGTTTGTCACGTAGATACAACAATCTGTATAGGATAAAACTTTCGTAGAAGATGACCACTGTGATCTTTTCTACACGCGATGTCACACGTGCGATGACAAAATGACGGTAGCTGGCGATGAGTGGCGATTACAGCCGGTGATTTCTAGGGCTTCTTTTACACTGAAATGTTCTTTTACAACCCACAATTTTATCAGTATAGGCATAATGGACCTTCTAATTTTGTTTTCGTTGAATACCACGAATTACTGGGTGACCACCCCTTTAAGCCTTGCACTGTCGTCTTTGCGCTTTGCCATTTTTGGCGAACACACTTACGGTAGGGCGCAAATCATTTATTAGTACATCCATGGATACGTTCGAAATGGTGTGCAAGGTGTTCAGACATGCCCCGAAAGAAATACTGTGTTTTGACAGGAGAATTTAGCGCTGACGTGATACTTTTTATCTCACTTAATTGAGTATTTCGAAAAAGAAGTGTTGTCAGGTGGAGCAAAGAGTGCAGACCGGCCAACAACAATACTAACATCACACGTAAGTTCCTAATTGGAAAACAATCATTTCATGACATCGTGATATCACTACACAATACGGACACACGTGAAAGAAGACGACAGACAGGCGCTATACTAACATACTTTTATTTTTGTACAAGCAAAGAGACGTGTGGAAGTAACTGTGTTAGTGACACGTCTATCTGCTTGTACAAGAACGAAAGGAGTTTTTTTTATATTACACCCCTGTAGTCTGATAAGTGGTGTCACCGTGATATGTGCGCGCTGCGTCAGTGCACCGTTGTGTTGTTATTATATTATAGCCTTTGCATAAAAAAAAATCTGTTCGCCCCGCCGCAGTGATTCAGTGGCTAAGGTACTCGGCTGCAGCCCCGCAGGTGACGGGATCAAATCCCGGTTGCGGCGGCTGCATTTTCGGGGGCGAGGAAAGTACTGTAATGTTTGATGTGGGTGCGCATTAAAGCATCCCAGGAGGTCAAAATTTCCAGAGCTCTCCACTACGGCGACTTTCGTAATCATATGGTGCTTTTGGGACGTCCAACCCCAAATATCAATCAATAAACCAGGTCTTAGTAGCGCCTGTTGGTCGTCGTCTGTCTCTCACATGTATTTGTCTTTTGTAGCGCTGAAATCACCATGTTATGTATCCACGAACTCGCCCAACAGCATGTTATGATTATTTATTTCATGGTTACACCGCCCGCACTAGCGGTGCTGGACGCTCTTATTCTCTGAGTTTGCTGATATGGAGGATGCATTTTGTGCTGTGAAATAAACGCTGTTATATCTATACTATATCATTCTACTGCAATAAAATGAGGCACTAAAATAACGGATTCAGAAATAGCAGGAGCCATGACCCTTAATCCTCACCAATCTAGCCGCTTTCATCTTTAAGGTGTACAAAACAACTGGAACATGAGCAACATATGCAGCTGTCTATGTCATCCGTTACCTGCGGCTGTGACTTTCTCTCCTTGCTTGTCGGCGTTCGTCAAGGCTGGCGTGTGATTTCTTGTTTCATTTTATCTGTCAGTGCTATGATCTGCCTCGAATTCATGGCGTTATAAATAGCAGTCCATGCATGGCAGTTCACTGACACCGACAATGCACTCGCGCCCCGCCGCGGTGTTCTAGTGGCTAAGGTACTCGGCTGCTGACCCGCAGGTCGCGGGTTCGAATCCCGGCTGCGGCGGCTGCATTTTCGATGGAGGCGGAAATGTTGTAGGCCCGTGTGCTCAGATTTGGGTGCACGTTAAAGAACCCCAGGTGGTCAAAATTTCCGGAGCCCTCCACTACGGCGTCTCTCATAATCATATGAAGGTTTTGGGACGTTAAACCCCACATATCAATCAATGCACTCGCGGCATTCGAACACCAAGTCCTATAACGACAGGTGAGCACTGTTTGAATTTAATTGTTGATACGGTTGAAGACGCCCGCGAAGAGGGAGCACTTCTGCTTAGAAACGCCATATTTAAATACATAAGGGAAAAAATAGCCTTTATCAGCATCGACTGCCTACAAATTTATTGAATGATTTTTCATTTAACAGAAGAGACTGATTTCAGGTGACTGTAATAATTTGGTTGTTTCATTGAAACTGTCTGTTTAAAATGCTCGTTAAAATTCGTTATTCTAGTGTACAACTTCGCAAATTAGAGGTAGAAAGTACGTCATAATCAGTCAAACTGCATCTCGTAATGAACTTACAGATTATCTCACTAGCCAGAAATATTGTCAACACGAAGATTAAATTGCTGAATTCTAACATCACAAAAACCACGATATGATTCTAAGGGACGCCGTAGTTAAGGGCTTCGGAAAATTCGATCACTTTTGTTTCTTTAACGTGCACCTGCATCTAAGTGCATGGACCTCAAGCATTTCTGCCTCCATTCAAAATGCGGGCCCATCAGCATCAGGATTGACTCGATCTTGTTTTTACGAACAATTCTAGTTGAGCAGGAGTTTGCGATTACAGTGGGCACTTGTTATTTACTTCTTTCTCACCTCTGAATGACCATAACGACCATCATCGTTTGTCTTTGTTATCATCGTCACCGTTTGCCAATGTATTCGTCATCGTGTGGGTACGTGCTATGCTCGCTCATTTTTCGAGGTCTTGCCTCAAATAAACGCTTTGCAACCAAGTTCTCATACGTGATGAAGGTGCTGGGACCTATAGTTGGTACGAGGTGGCCACACACACTGCTCTGCCCGTTTGTTGCAGAGACGCATATCTACGGTCGTTAGAATTATTAAGCGCTGGCGAGTAAAAAAAACTGCGTATACTTTAGCGTCAACAAAATGAGATTGATTAAAATGGGCATCTCTGTTACCATGTCACTTGCACTATATCTATTTCACAGATTATAGGGTTGTTCTTTTATTTAACTTTTACCAAAGTTGTGTAGCACAGGCCAATTAAGTTGCCAGGCTCCCCGCGTGAGTTTGAGTGGTAAACGAAGTTTCCCGAAGGAGCGAAAGCAATCTGTCTGAGCTTTTGAAACTTTTTATTGGTCGCACAAAAGAGAATTTGTGGACACGCCTCTTAGCACTGGAAGAAGAGACGCACAGCCGAAACTATCACCGTCCAAGACTTCCAAGCTAATCCCGTCTGAAGCAAGGAGCTTAACCGAGCAAACAACCAACGCTTCCTGGTACACGTTGTATTATAGAAGAGACCCTGGAGCGACCAAATAGACGAAGTTTCTGCGAGCTTCTACAGCAGTTATTGCTTAGAAAAGAAGCACATACCGTTAATGGCAAAAACCAATTAAATGCTTTTTGCTTGCACCATTGTGTACCCAAGACGGAATATCATTTCTAAAACGTGCAAAGTTGACCATGAAACTGTCTCTAAAGTCAACGAAAGATGTATAGCACACGGTGCATAATTAATCCGTGGAGCCTATAGTGCTACGTCATTTCCTTGGCCTTATAAGCTCCAGTCTAACAAAGAACAAGGAACGAAAACATTAATAAACAAAGAAATAAAGGCTCAAAGACAAGAGCAAAATAGGAAGAGCAAACGGGTTCTTCGCGCACCAACGAAGCAGAGCTGGCAGTTTCATCAGATGTGAAGGCACTAGGGAGTGTTATGATGGGTCGCTAACTCGGTGACCGGGCTCGCCGCGAGGAGTACTCACGTTAATTATTAATACGCTGTAGAAAGACGCGCTCCAACGGGCCGCGACGCCGGAAATTGATTTTCGCCCGCGGGTGACTCGGTGTGCAAGCGCCCGAGAAGCTCAGAGGGAACAGGGGACGACCGAACAGAGGTGGAGCGGGAGGGCATGACGGCTTGGACTAGCAGATGGTCAGGCGGCCATCGTAATATAGCAGTCCCTTCATACCTGCATGCGTGATTTCCTTCCAGTAAACTGTGCCCATGGCTTGACCCACAAAGACACGTCACTTCAGCTAGACGCTGTCGCGTATACATGCCAGTACAGAGAGGCACATAACACGCGCCTGCCATTTGACCCACGCATTATACCCCCGCCATCCGACAGATAAGACTTCGGAAGTTGGCCACGTCTAATCAGTCTGAAAAACTGCATTGTCGACCCGTGTTGCCGTGGCGGATCGCTGCCGCCGGCAACCGAAGCAAGAAGAATGGCGGCACCTTTGATCGTTGTCATGGAGCAGGACGAGATCAAGCGGACTATAGGGTGTAACGGGTGTGTCATTTGCATATGAAACGACACGCGGGTATAGTATTAGCAAAGCAGTCTGGCTCTTTGGCACGAAGTAAAAGGAAGCCGCCGTGCGAACATCCTTAGAAAAAGCAGTGATTGGTCTGAAAGCTCCTACCCGTGTATCGGGCCAGCGTTCTGAATGGCAGTCATTATATCCAAATGTATATCTCATACCTACATGCTCTGTGGAGATTGCGGAACGTCGTGTCGTGTTGACTCACATCCCGCTGCAAGTACACGTTGCAATACTACGGAGACATTTGCGACGGCCGCGGTGCCGTCCAACTGCTTTACACTTCATAGACATAGGCAAATATTTTGGTTCGTGAAGTTGAGAGGCTTGATATTGCGTTCTAGAAAGAGAACGAAAGGTGTAAGCACCCTAAGCAAGTTTATAAATTCATTCATGCTGCTCGGGACCATGGATTGGTGTTTTGCCATTGGAAGCTAGTTATTGTCCCCTTTTAGGGGGAAACTCCTAATAGTCTAGGCAGTCCATCCCTCATTCGTCGCCCCGCCGCGGTGGTCTAGTGGCTAAGGTACTCGGCTGCTGACCCGAAGGTCGCGGGTTCGATTTCCGGCTGCGGCGGCTCCATTTCTGATGGAGGCGGAAATGTTGTAGGCCCGTGTACTCAGATTTGGGTGAACGTTAAAGAACCCGAGGTGGTCAAAATTTCCGGAGCCCTCCACTACGGCGTCTCTCATAATCAAATGGTGGTTTTGGGACGTTAAACCCTACAAACCAATCAATCAAATCCCTCATTCGTAGCCAGCACAGCATATCCACAGACAGACAGACAGACAGACAGACCCACTCATCATCATTGACTTCGTGGATATACCGCGATTTTTTTTTGTGAAAGGTGCTTCTAAAAGTGGTGTAGCCTTCCGCCGCCAATCGCACGCTTCGTACGAGCGACAAGTACGAAAGTTTTGATTACTATATTTCGATGCCGGGTCCACACTCTAAACCTATATCTACACAGAGCTGGTCAGGTGATATCACTTCTCTGTGCAATCTGCGGAGAATAGGAATAAATTGAACATTATTTATTAACTTGTCGCCTATACACCATACTTAGAAAAACTCTTCCAGTTATTCCCTTTCTTAACATCGGCATTACATTGACGACGGAAAGTGTACTGAACTTTGATGCTTCATTTTTGGGATATTGCAACAGGGATGCTTTCAATGCCGTTGGAGATTTCATTCGGGCATCCAAACGTGTCCTATTGTAATCCCCAATCAAGTAAATACTACTGAGTATCGAAAAAAAGTGTTTATTCTGAATGGTTAGTTGAAGTAAACGCAGCTGTGTGGTCATCTCAACAACTGAAATCTCAAAATATCTCAAATTGACTTGTCTATCCCCCCCACTTTTCTCTCTTTTTCTGTGCTTTTCCTTTCGTTAGTTATAATAAAATACAGATTCATTCCCACACGTAGTTGTAATGCTCACAGAAAAAGTGCACTATGCTTTCTTGGCCAATCCTTCTTAGTTGGTATGAGCGATAATTTCAAGGAAACAAACAAACAGGATGCGTTAATGTAAATATGTTTCTTATCCCCCGGAACTGCTCTGGTTTATTCTTCAACAAGTGGTGCCAAAGACCCGTCGGGAGTTCTACATGCCAGGACTCTGCCTACTGGACGACAGCATCTTAAAAAGTCGCCGGAGGACATTTCCGGAGACAGAGAGGTCCGCGATGCAACGGAAAGCCAGGCTGGGACATTTACGCCGGGACAAGTTACGCCGGCTCATCAACGAAAGTGATAGCCCTTCTACGAATATGAAGGTGAGTGACGGAAATCACAACTATGAGGGGTATCGTTAACTGTCTTAAAGCGCACGTCACGTCAACCAATGAACACACGCCTCACTAATGAAGCTACGAGCACTTTAGAAAACGACAAAGTCGTCACTATAACGTCACAGACCGAAAGAGTGGAAGCAAACTACGCAGAATTAGACAAGCTGAGCGAGATGATAAAGGAGAACATTACCGATGAAGAGTTCGTGGCGGAGTTTGAGGTGGTCATGAAATACCAAGGCGTAGCTACACGAACACTTGGAGAATCAAAGGCTAGACAGGCACTACTGCAACTTAACTAGTCTTCGTCCGTCACAGCGCAACCAGCCGCAACGCCCACTGTTCAAAGAATTGACGAAAATAGTGCTTAACGGTTCATGAGGCTCCCAACACTTCATTTGCAGACATTCTCTGGAGAAAGTTGTAAGTAGCCTGGATTCTGGGAACAATTTAAGGCATCAGTTCACCAGCATGAAGGGCTCACGAAGAGAGATAAATTTCAGTACTTGAAAAACTTACTGATTGGTGTGGCGGCAAAAGTGATCGTTGGCCTTCAGGCTACTGAAAAGTGTTACGATGATGCCATCGACATCCTCTCAAGCCGTTTTGAAGACAAGCGTCTCATAGTTGAGGAGCACCTCCGACGCTTACGAGAGCACTCCAATGACGCCCAGGGTCTAAAGACTTGGTACGATTCCGTCCAATGTTACATACGCGGATTAAAAAGTCTCAACATTAGTTTGGCTACTTATGCCACGGTGATGACCAACATATTGCTCAGGGCTTTACCGACAGACATCGTGATTGGATACCACCGTGATCAAGCCAGTGGTACGTCAGGTTCCTACGAGGCAGATACACTCTAAAAAATGAGCGAGTAAAAAGAGTGTCTTTGTGTCCCCCAACAATTATCGTCATCTATATTGCGTTCCATCCTTGCGCTATCGCCCCGTGCCTGGTACATTCCGGTCACGATCTACATGCCCATTATCAGGGTTACATTGCATTCTCGATAGGAAAGTGGCCAGCGCCGAGTTTTCAAGAAAGGAAGCGCACGCAAGCTTGATGACGATTATTGTTGTGGGACAAAAGACACCCTTTTTACTCGATATTTTTTTAGAGTGTAACAGCAGCCGCGAAATTTGAGCAGACAAGGACTTGCAAGGTTTTCCCAACTACCTTCAAATTTAAGTAAAAAGCCGGGAGTGAAACCAAAGCAATAAAAGTATGGAGAAGAGATCCACCCTACCTGGAGTGAAAAGTCCTTCGTCTTTTCATCCACCAACAGCAGCAGCTTTGCGTGCGTCCTCAAAGACAAACATAAAGGCGTGTTTCTTCTGTGGTTCATGGAACCATATTACGGATGACTGTACCTATGATATAATCAGAGAAAGAAAATTGAAGAAGCAGACTTCTGAAAACCACTGCTTTCTTAGTACATAGTAAGTGACCAGGCCAAAACTTGCCGACGAAAGGTAAAATGCAGAAAGTGCCAAGGAAGACAGGTGCCTTCAATGTGGGACCCGACATGGAATCCCAAGAAATATGAAAACATAAGTAACCCAAGCAAAGTCCCAATGAACAGCCTTCACACAAGATCATACGCTAGTTTCGGAACAGAATTCTGTTGCAAATCTTTCGACTGTGAATTAGAGGGAACACGAAGTACGCATACATCCGTGGCATAGCAGATAGCCAACGCACTTTCATACGAGAAGATGTTTCTATGACGCTCGAAGTGAAAGAACTAGGTAACATTAGCCTGAGTCTCAGCGTGTCTGGACAGACAGGATCTTTTTCAAGGCTGCATGGCATCGTGGAACTTCAATTGCGTAGTCAATACGACAGCACGGAACACTTTATTCAAGCGATTGAGATTCCCTTCATTTGCAACGACGTAATGCAAGCACCAGTGAACCATGCGTTCAAAGGGAAACTAAAGACAGTGGATGCTCTATTGCTGACAAGCTACTTCCACCAGGAATGGTCACTGTACCTGGATTAAGCTTCTTATTTGAAGTGAATCACTTGTGGAAGTTCATGACAGGAGAGATTCAACGTTGCGCTGGTAACAGAGACTTGGTTTGTCTTGATTCTCCCTTCGAATAAATGTTTCAAGGGCCACTTTTATTCAGTACATTGGTCAACATAGCCTCACAAGTGAGCGTACTACGTGTGAACACTTCAAGTGAGACGACCGATAAGGTTCTACGAAAGCTCTGTGAACTTGAATGCATTAGAATATTACCGGAGGAAGACACAAACGTAATGCTTCGGTTCTAGAAGAGTTTAAAAGAAAACTCTCATTTGTTGACGGCCGATATGACGTTGCTTTTCCATAGAAAGGAGACGGCTGAAATCTGGACAGTAATCGAGCAGAAGTTTTAAAGAGATTGTTGTCTCTCGGAGAGAAAATAAAGCGTAATCATGATTTCGCTCTGGAATATTAGTCGGCGACCACCACTTATATGAAAATAGAACATGCTGAACTGTCCAAAGAAACAAAAGAAAGTGACAAGCTACCATCTAGTATTTATTGCATGCCGCATCATACCGTTATACGAAGTGAGTCTACGACTACAAGAGTACGTGTGGTCTTCGACGCTTCAGCACATGGACCTAACTACACTTCACTGAACCAATGCTCAGAAAAAAGTCCCAATCTTCTAACTGACTTGGTGGCTCCTCTAATAGGACTCCGGATAAACCCGATTGCTTTACCAGCTGATATAGATAAGGTTTTCTATGGATCGGTTTCACAAAGGAAGACCGAAACGGGTTGCAGAAATTTGGCGTCTTTTCTTTCCTCTAATTGCTACTACTATGGTCTGCAGTTTCTCTGGTCCAAAGACGTTCAAACTACAGCAAATCCGGAACCTTAAAGTGAAGTGTGGAGGGTGACCCGAGTTCCATTTGGAACCGCAGAAATCTCATTTTTACAAAAAAAAAAACACTTTGCGACAACACCTGACGCCCATCCAGAGCAAACTACTGCCTACATCACAGATTTTATCTGAATCATTCTATGTGGATGACCTTCTCGTCGGAGCCTCAACAGAGGAAAAATCTCAGAAAATCTACCAAGAAGCCAATGAGACAATGCATTAAGCAGGTATGTGCCATAAGATATGGGCGTCAAACTCGAAAACTTTACGTCATTTGTTTGGTGCGACTGAGGAACCGACGTTTCTTCGTACTCAGTGAAAGGGCTCAAACTTATATTTAACCCGTGCACAGGCGTTATTGTGGTTGCCTGAAAGGTGGCGCTTGGATTCTTCCAGAAAGAGCGAAAATCATGCAAGAGATCTGTGCTGCAAATGGTACCGAGAATATTTGAAGCAATGGAGTTGATAGCACCTTTCATCATACAAGCGAAACTGCTATTTCAAGAATTGTGCAAAAAGAAAGTTGATTGGGATGAGACACTACCAGAAAATCTTGGTATACAGTGGAGTAAATGGTGCTCAGAATTACATCAAATTCAAGAGACAGCAATAAATTATTGTGTAGATGCTTTTCCATGAGATGAAATACGCAACTACACATGTTTCGTGATGCTGGTCAGAAAGCTTATGGAGTCTGCGTGTTCTTGAGACATTTTGGGAAAACGTATATACAGCCCTCCTAATGGCTAAATCAAAGGTAGCACCTCCGCAAGAGTCACGCTGCCCAAACTTGAATTTCAAGGAGTGGTGATTGCAACTATAGGTTGGTGACGTTTTTTATGAAATCCCTGAAGACATTTGAACGGAATATAAACGTTACCTTCAGGACCAATTTCAGCATCGTGCTACATTGGATCCGAGGAGCGCCGTCACAACGGCAACAGTTTGTTGGCAACAGGGTGGAAGAAATTCAGCGCAGCTTTGACAAAACTGAATGGCGCTATTGCCCTGGCACTGATAATCCCGCAGATTATCTTACACGTGGCACGTCATTAGGATTCCTGAACCGTGCCAAACTATGGTGGCAAGGTCCATCCTGGTTAAGGGAAAAGGCAGCAACATGGCCGATGAACACGCTAAATGCACCGGGTGGTGAAGTAGACTTGAGCGAGACCAACGTACAAGTCCTAAATGTCAAAGCATTTTGGTCGATTTTCGACCTTGGAAGATACTCGAATCTTACAAGAGTACTGACACTTACAGCGTGGGTCTTTATATTCATTTATGACTGTCTAAACGCAGGCCCTCAAGAGAAATTATTCAGTATAACAGATAAGGACATGAGCAAAGTTGAAAACCATTGGATCAAAGTACTACAAGAAGAGGTATACTTCGCAGAGATTGACGAACTCGAGAAAGAGAAATTGTTAAATTAACGGTCGAGTAGCAAGACGCTCTACCTTTTTCTAGGTGCGGAAAGGCGACTGCGTGTAAGAGGCAGGCTACAGTTAACCCAAGAAGCAATAAGAGTAAAGCATCCTGTTTTTTTGCCTCCACGTCATACTTCACTAAACTTCTAGCACGTGACTAAAATCGGTGAGTTATTCATGCAGATGTACAAGACACGCTTACTGAAGTTAGAGGAAAAAAGAGAACTTTTCAGTACCTCGTGGCAGACAGGTAGTCAAGACAGTTATTGGTGGATATAATGCATGTGCAAAGTATAGTGCCAAACCAGCGAGCGCCCCTGTGGCACCCTTTCCAAGAGGAAGAGTGTGTCACTCCGATCCTTTTCAGACTGCGGGAACAGATTTCGCCGGTCCGCTGTACGTGAAAATGGACCAATCATCCTGGAAGAGTAACATAGCTCTCTTCACGTGCCCTGTTACAAGAGCTATTTACTTAGAACTGATCTCTTTTGTATAATGCTAGCTTCATGCTAACCTCTCGAACTTTCAACTCCCGTCATAAATTACCTGCTGGTATATATACATACTATGCAAAAACCTTCAAGAAGACTTCAAAAGAAATCGCTTCTTTATCGAGTGCATTATTCAACGGTGAATTTCAAGAATATTGCTATCAAAGAAAGCTCGAACGGAAGTCTAATGCAGAAAGAGCCGTTTCGTGAGGACGCTTCTGGGAAAGAATTATAAGAACAATGAAGTTCACTCTACGGAAGATTCTTGATCAGCAAAGGCCCACGCCTCAAGAGTTGACCACAGTTTTGTACGAGGTAGAAGCTGTGGCCTCTGCCACACTTGTCATCACCCGAAGAAGTACTGACCCAGCTCATTTCTTGACTGGCAAAAAAATTACAGGCATTCCCTACCACATAAAGGACACCGACATTTCATGCTGAAAGGCCACACTTACAAAAAGATGGACTCAGCACGCACCGCTACTTAATCACTTTTCGGAAAGATGGAGAAAGGAGTACCGTCTGAGCCTCCATTCTGCACACCACGCCAGTGTTCACGCTCAAGATTCTGAGTCTTAAACAGGGTGACTTAGTGCTCGTCTATGAAGATAAAGTACCGCGGAAACTTTGGAATACTGGAAGAATCATAGAGCGACACCGATGACGGGATCGGAACTTCAGATCCTGCTCTGTGAAACTAGCCAAAGGCTCTATTATACGAAGAGCTGTACAACATCTCTACCCCATTGAACTTTCGTTGTCTTAGATGACTCGAACTGCGCGCCTTTTCGGGGGGTGGAGAACTTGAAGAGTTCTTCTATTCAGCAAGATCACGAGCAAGAGTGGGTAGAGAAAAGAAGACGAAGATCAGCTGCAGATTTCACCATGAACATTATGTCAGTGCAAAAGTGTGCGCTATTATAAATATATTTCTTATCCTTCTCAATTGGTCTGGTTTACTCATCAACATGCACATTGGATGATAGACCTTTCCTATATCATGGACGCCTGATAGCAAAGTATTTTCGTCCGTCCATTCCCTCATGATAATGCATAGATATTGCAGGACCTAATAACAAACAGTGTCCAGAAAGAACATAAAAGCTGAAGAAACAAGCACAGCAAAGCAAATCTAAAATCGGTTGCTATCCAAGATGTTTTGAGCCTTATGCCTTCAGTTATGAAATGACTGACAAAGATTAAATAAAATGAAAGAAACACATAAAGCTTAACCAGAATTGTAGTATGCGCTTTGTGGCCTTGCACTAAGGGGAGGGGAAAGGGAAAGAACGATGGAGAAAAAGTAGAAAATAAAATAAACGCACAAAAAAATGAAAATTAGGAAAGTGTAGAGCGGGAGTACTACAGTCTATTCAATCGGCTACCACCACGCAAGAAGTTCAATAAAGTCTTGGGTTAACTTTCTGTGAGAAGACAGTTCGTGTCGGCTTTCAAACACTGAATGTTCGGAGAAGGGTCTGTCGTCAAGGCGGGCCAACACAACAGCTAGCGGCAGTCTCTGTGCGCTGTAACGAGGGCAGCGACAAAGAACGTAGTCTATAGATTCACCGCTGCAGCAATGGTCGCAAGCCGCACTATCACCCATGCCAATTCGGAAGGCGAAAATTTGGCGAAAGCGACTCAAGCCACAGTCAGCAAAGCACAATTGTTTCGAGTCGAGAGAGTCAGCACGGAGGTCCAAGTCGACGAGATGGCTACAGCCTATATGCACTCGCGTGTGTCTTGACGAGAACCTTGAATACGTTTTATCACACTGTCTAGTGTAAAGAGACAATGCTATTGGTCTCGACTGCGATAACTCACCCTGGTAGTTAACGATCAAAAAGGTCAATTTTTTTTCGAATGTCTACCTCATAAACGTTCACAGCAAATGACTATATACGAATGCATTGTGTTATATGTCTGAAATTTTATAGTGGGCAACGAATGGTCTGGAACACTTTCCTCCTTTTCGCTATCTCCCTCTCTCAATTCTAGTGATTTGTCTAGCCTTCATTTCTAATCAGTGTAAGGTTGCGATCTTCATTTTTTTCGTTGCCCCGCAGTGTTGGTCTAGTGGCTAAAGTACTCGGCTGCTGAGCCGCAAGTCGCGGAATTGAATCCCGGTTGCAGCGGCTGCCTTTTTCATAGAGGCAAAAGTGATGTAGGCCCGTGTGCTCAGATTTAGGGCCACGTTAAAGAAGCCCAGATAATCTAAATTTCCGGAGCCCTCCACTACAGCATTCATCATACTGATATGGTGGTTTTGGAACGTTGAACCCCTCATATCAATCAATCTATTGGTTTTTTGTTTAACCACCCCATTCTCTACGAGTAATTTTCAGCCATTTAAAGACTCATATTTCGCTGCTACATTGCTGACTTAAGTACATCGCTATGTGCTGCGTTTGGCGAACATGCATATTCAGCAAAAAGTGAACAGCCCCTACACACTGTTTTCATAGGTGCTCTGTTCACTTCTAATGACCCGAAACCAGCAATCTACAGAGCAAGACACAAAAATGTAAAAACGTGTGGTACCACAAATACTCTGTATGAGCTTTAGACCTCACTCTCATCAACTTGTGCTATGTAAAGCTAAATCAAGTTGCACTACTAGGACGATACAAATACACGCAAGCAGAAGGTCCGTGGTTCAAATACCAGTGCCGCACAGTTCCCAACTGGATAAAAAAATCTACGTGGCGATGGAAATGCATTAAGAGGCCTGGGGTGCGGCCTCACCGCTGACTACCGCCGATAACGCACTCCCTCACCAGACAAGGATTGGCCGCCCGGGTGCAGTATTTGGCCATTAACTCCCACATGCATACGTCGGCTAACTCACGGCCCTCAGTCCCCAGCGGCTGTGAAGCAACTGACCACAGTGGCGGTCAAATCTGCAACCTAGCAGAGGCAACTAAGAATCTCACGGGTCCGTACAGGCCACCATTTGGACCTCAACTTGGCAACGTTTAACGCTAGAACCTTATCTAGTGAGGCAAGTCTAGCTGCACTGTTCGAGGAGCTAGAAGGTGTTAAAAGGGATGTAATAGGGCTCAGTGAGATTAGGAGGACAGATGAGGCCTATACAGTGCTACAGATTGGGCACGTCCTTTGCTATCGTTGTTGACTGACAGAAGAGAACTGAGCGTGGGGTTCCTTATTCACAGAACTGTAGCTGGCAACGTAGAGGAATGCTATATCATAAATGAAAGGGTGGTAGGTCATCTAATTTACCTCACTAAGATATAGAAGATGAAAGCATTACAAGTTAACGCTTCTACATCCACCGTCAGTTGAAAGCTTCAATCAAGACGTTGAATTTCTAATGAATAAGGTAAAAACACACTATACTATACTGATGGGCGACTTCAATGCCAAGGTAGGGAACAAGCAAACTGGAGACCAGGCTGTAGAAGATTATGACATCGGTACTAGAATTGCCAGACGGGAGTTACCAGTGGAATTCGGAGAATGTAATAGTTCACGGATCTTGAATACTTTCTACCGTAAACGGCAGAACCGTAAGTGTACATGGAGGAGCCCTTGTGGAGAAAGTAAGAACGAAATACAGTTTAGAGTGAGTGAACATCCAGACGTAGTGCAGAATGTGGAAGTGCTTGGCATGGTACAATGCAGCAATCATAGAATAGTATGGTCTCCAATTTTGCTAGAGTTGGAGAAGGAACGACAAAAACTGAAACGCAAGAAGCCAATCAATGAGCTAGCACTAAGAGGGTAAGTACAAGAATTCAGAGTCTCGCTTCAGAACACGTACTCGGCTCTTATCGAGGAAACCAGCCTTAGCACCCCGCCGCGGTGGACTAGTGGCTAAGGTACTCGGCTACTGGCCCGCAGGTCATGGGATCGAATCCCGGCTGCGGCGACTGCATTTCCGATGGAGGCGGAAGTTGGAGGTACGGCACTTAGACAGGACATAGGTAAGCTGTCCCACTAGACAAAGAACATAATTAAAAAACGTCAAAGCATGAAAGCCTCAAACACAACAGACAAAATAGAATTGGCCGAGCTTACGAAGCTAATTAATAAGCATGAGGTATCCGATGTAAGAAGGTATAACATGGGGAAAATTAAACACGCTCTTAAGAAAGAAGGGAGCATCAAAGCAGTGAAGAGCAAACTTGGTATAGGCAAAAGCCAGATGTATGCACTGAGTGACAAGAAAAGCAAAGTAACCGCAAATTTGGATAAGATAGTTAAAATAGCGGAGGAGTTTCACAAAGATCTGTACATCAGGCGGCACAACCACGACCTTAATATAACAACTAGCAGTGTCCCAGATGGCATCCCACTAGTAATCATAGAAGTCAGAAAAGCCTTGGAGGGTATGCAAGGAGGCAAAGCTGCTGGTGAGGACCAGATAACATCAGATCTGCTGAAAGCCGGAGGGCAGATTGTGTTAGAAAAAACAGTCACAATGTTTACGAATGTCTCCTGATGGAGAGGTTACCAGAATCCTGGAAGAATGCAAACATCATTGCAATACATAAGGAAGGAGATGACAAAGACTTGAAAAATTACTGACCGATCAGCTTGCTCTTCGTCATTTACAAGTTATTTACAAAGGTAATTGCTAACAAAATCAACACAACATTAGAATTCAATCAATCAAAGGAAAAAGCAGGATTTTGAACAGGCTACTAAACAATCGACCACAATCATACTATCAATGAGGTAATAGAGAAGTACTCAGAATAGAGCCAACCATTATACTTGGCCTACATAGATTACAAAAAGGCATTCAATGCAGTAGAAATATCAGCAGTCATGTCAACACTGCAGAATCAAAGCGTTGACAAAGTATATATAAATATCCTGGAAAAATCTACACAGGATCAAGGGCTATCATAGTGCTCTAAAAAGAAAGCAACAAAATACCAATCAAGAACGGTGTAAGGCAGCGGGATACAATCTCACCAGTGCTATTTACCGCGTGCTTACAGGAAGTTTTCAGAGGCCTAGAGTAGGAAAAGTTAGGTATAAGAGTTAATAAAGAGTACCTTAGTAACCTGCGCTTTGCCGGTGACATCGCATTGCCGAGTAACACTGGGGACGAATTGCCACTCATGATTACGGAGTTATACAAGGAGAGCCGAAAAGTAGATGTTAAAATTAATCTGCCGAAAACGAAAGCAATGTATAACAACCTCGGAAGAGAACAGCGCTTCGAAATAGGTAAGAATGCACCGAAAGTTGCAAAAAACTATGCCTACTTAGGACAGGTAATAACTAGGAGCCGAACCACGAGACTGAAGAAACTAGAAGAATAAGAATGGGGTGGAGTACACTTGGTAAGCACTCTCGAATCATGGCTGGTAGATTGCCACTATCTCTCGAGAGGAAAGTAGGAAGGTATATCACAGCTGCATCATGCCGGTACCTAGCTATGGAGCATAAACATGGAGGCTATCAAAGATGGTTCTGCCTAAATCGAGGATAACGCAGCGGGCGATGGAAAGAAATATGATAGGTACAACCTTAAGAGACAAGAAGAGAACAGAGTGAATCAGGGAACAAACTGGTGTTAAGGATATCATAGTTGAAATCAAGAAGAAGAAAGGGACATGGGCCAGGCATGTAGCACGTAGGCAAGATAACCACTGGTCATTAAGGGTAACTGACTGGATTCCGAGAGAAAGGAAGCGGGTTACGGGGAGACAGAAAGTTAGGCGGGCAGATGAGATTAGGAAGTTTGTGGTTATGTATAAAGTGGCAGCAGCAAGCACAGGACCACGTTGACTAGAGGAACATGAGAAAGGCCTTTGTCCTGCAGTCAACGTAGTCAGGTTGATGATGATGATGATGATGATGATGATGATTACTTTACATTATGAGCATTAGCATTTTGATCGTAACGATGCCAATTTACAATACAAATGCCACACATACCCTTCTTCAATTCGATTTTGTATTGCAGAAAGGTCACACTTACAAACGATGGCACGCGGCTCCCATACAGAATATTTTTGTATAACTAAGAGCATGCATGTCGAGGTTCGAAAGTCATATACACTCAGAGAAGGCGCAAATTTTCGAATTAATAAAGGTCGATCCCAATGCATTTTCTTGCCTTTTAAGCAATATAATGAGATTAGGCATGCAACACGAATCAGTATGGCAAGTTTAAATGAAGCCATTTATTACTCAACATGGGAAAGTATTTGCCTCTCCATCTCGTTGCACCAATATATTTGTTTGTTCGTCTCAGTGTATGTAGTTTTTCCATGGGCTGGCTATGTTTCCAAATTAGTATAGCTGAAAGCGTACTTCCGCCATAAACATCATTGTTATAGCAGGTGCGAAGTACCTTAGTGGTCGGGCTTGTCGGCGTGTCCTGTCATCATGTTGTGTCATGTAGTCACGGTTCATAATAAAAGCGGTTATGCACCACATTAGGCAAATCACACAAGTCGCTACTGGTTCATTAAAAATAATTGCAGCATATCCACGGAGTGAATTATGATGAGTGGGGCGAAGCTTCGGCGGGTTTTATTGGTAAACCGCGAATCGTCAGTCCATCCGTCCGTCAGTCCGTCCGTCCATCCGTCCATCTGTCTGTCTGTCTGTCTGTCTGTCTGTCTGTCTGTCTGTCTGTCTGTCTGTCTGTCTGTCTGTCTGTCTGTCCCTCTGTCCGTATATACGTCTGTCTTTATGTCTATCGTCCGTCCATCCATCCATACGTTCGTCCATCCATCTAGTGAACATTCGAAGTACCACCGTTTCGCATATTTTCATCATATATTCATCGTATACAAATAGCGGACATTCGAAGGACTGAACAAAACGTGGCTACCTACTACTGCTACATACATCGAGGACGCACAGCCCACGGCTTAAGGAGCTTCGTCCCTAAAAAATGAAGAAGGCAACTGCTAGCCCAATAAGTAGCCGAGCACGTTACTGGACAAGCGACACATCTTCCTTACATACAGTAAATAGGGAACTGAAACCGGACATGTAGTCAAGAAGAAGAAATAACAACACATTGGGGTAGCCCGCATTCCAACGCAGTTTTCCGGCGACGTTAGTGCAGTGGCAGCACCTTTCCTAAACACATGCCATGCCTTATGCTTGGTTCCTACATGCTTAGTTTTCGGTGCTCCATCGACTCTCTACGCCTCTAATTTTGTTACGACTATGCAGACACATTTTAAAAATGGTCTACAGATTCAAAAGTAAGCCTGTAAAACTAGGTAATGCAGGTTAAACTTGACGTAATGTGGCGAGATATTTTGCAATGATTACATCATTACAGATCTAACTCAAGACTTTATGTGACAAGGCACGAAAATTGAGGTCCTAGGAAGAACAAAGGAGGAAGTATGGATGTGTATGGTTACAAAAATGTCTATGAGGTCTCAACTGTTTCAGGCCCCTAAACTCTGAAGCTAGAAGAGCGTTATCCCCTTTCCGCTTGCTCCTATGCCAACTTGCCTTCCAAGTTGGCCATGTTTGTCTAGCAAGACACCTGCCGCCGCGCGCGTCGGGCTCTCAACCCGCTTTCACGGGTGCAGTGTCGAAGCCCTTCCTGCAGTGATTCGGGTAGATAAACACGCACTGCAGCACGCACGGGGTTAAAGAACGTAGTCTCATTGCGTGGCCCAGCACCTTCTAGTCGTGACCACACCTCTGAAACTTTTTTTTATTGACTCTTTAACGATTCCTTTTCCAGCGTGAGACTATAGCTCGTAAAGTACACCAGAAGACCGTCTCAGAAGAGCGATATATTTGAGCAGGCCTTTCTTGAGCACTGCTAGCACTTCAGTTCACGATAACATTTAGATTGTTGTCAAAGCAGATTCTTGCGTCGTTTTTCTCGGCTGCCGTTTGCGCCCGAACGACCCTGATGGAAAGCTGGCCGATGCTCAGTCAGCATTCAAAGAGTGAGAGACGTTATTGTCTGCATGGGCTTGTATAAGACCTGCTACAAGTATCGGGCTGTGCGGCACCAGTGTTTCCCTATCCATTGAGGAAGTTACTACACAATCGGAAGAATCGAAAGAACATTCCAGTTCCTCAAGCAACCTGGTGGAGCAAATAAAACTACCAGTGGTACACTCATAGCTGGCGAGCTTTCTATACTGTTTGACTTTATTCTATTCTTTTACAAAAGTAAAAACAAAGAATAGAGCTTTGGAACAACCACTAAAGGATTTCCTATTTGATGATTTTTTTTTTCTTCAAGCAAACGTTTCTTCACTCAGGAAGAGCTCAAGGGGAACTGCTTTCTGCATGGATCTTACCATCTTCGTGGGGGGGTGTTTGAAGTAGACAGAAAGCACACATTGGTCTTTTCGAAAGGTGGGCAATATATATATATATATATATATATATATATATATATATATATATATATATATATATATATATATATATATATATATATATATATATATATATATATATATATATATATATATACTTAATTTAACTGCATTTAGAGCAAACGTTGAGGCACCATAGGACATAATATTGTAGGCCTACTGAACCGGGTCTCATGCCTTGTAAGCTGTGACTATTTCGTTTTTTGTCGTCCCCGGAAACGGTCCCCATCTTGGCCACAGTTATGACCTCGCACAATTGATGGGCATACAACAGACACTGCGTAACACATTTGCGCGAAACGTCGTCGAATTTTTGTTCTTTTTAATCAGGCCTTCGACGGCCATTCTTTCTGTAATTAGGCCTTTAACGGCTTGATTAGGATGGTGGAGCCATTCCCATCAAGTGCAGAGAGAGAATGTGTAACCGGCGTTTGCGCTTAAAATGATACGTTTCTGGCCTATAGTGGACAGCGCATCCCAATTCTGTGTTCGAGGAGGTGTAGGAGGTGGTTCGACTCTCCAGCTTTCTCTTTTTTTTTTCTTTTTAAGGCCTGTTCATGTGCCCTTTTACTAGCATCGTTTCCACAAGAATGAGCTGAGTCAAGTTTTCGTGGACTTATGAAAAACAAACGCTTACATCTAATAAAATAATCAAGAGGTGTACTAAACTAATTATTTTATACAAGTACATAGAGACTGACTGTAATATAAATATGCTCGAGATACGATGCCCAGACTTCTTATGCATGTTATGAAGTTCATGCGCTGCTTTCTGCGAGGAGCGCTCAGATCGATCTTCTGTATTCGATGCAATTGCTAACAACTCCTTCATACCGTATTAACTTCAGTGTGGAAGGATTATGGAGCTTCATATTACCCAGTACAATTTCTTTAATCTTGTACGCTGCACGTGTTTTTTATGTAGCCTAGGTGATTCTTAAGGGGTGTCCAAATATATTTCTTCAGTAACGTTGTTATGTTATCTATAAACGAATCTTTTTTTTACGAAAATGAAGATAACGCACAAATTAAAGCAATTACGTCGTAAGAAAAGATGAAAGCCGGACAAGAGGCACTGACCGACCATCGTCAAACAAGTAGGTCGGCATGAAAATTTGACGTCATTGAGTAGTATCGCGCGTGGTGACAGACAATTGGTAAATGCGCTTTATAATTAAGCATATCTTATCAGAGGACGTAAAATGAACACTTGCACACTTTCGACATTGCGTAGACGTACATTGCTTCGTCATGCTGTGATATCTGTGGTTTGTGCACCTATATCGGAACATATTTGAATGGCGCATGTATCGTCACAAGATCTTTTTTTTTTTATTGCGGGCCCAAGTTGCATGAAAAATGCTACGTGATGTCTAATATAAATGACCGCCCTTTTAATGTTTTGTTAACTATCGGAAATTTCTCTTCTAGAATTCTTTTAAACAAAACTCTTTCGTGAATCATATTTCAGAAACCCATAAATCGCCTATCGGTTGCCATGTGCCCCGCCGTGTTGGTCTAGTGGGTAATGTACTCTTCTACTGACCCGCAGGTCGTGGTATTGAATCGCGGCTGCCGCGGCTGCATTTTAGATGGAGGCAAAATGATGTAGGCCCGTGTTCTCGTACTTAGGTGCACGTGAAAGAACCCCAGGTGGTTCTTTAACTTCTCCGCTCCGTTGTCTCTCATAACTATATGTTAGTTTCGGGACGTTAAACCCCACATATCAATGAATCAATCAATCTGCTTTCATGTCTATATGAAAATAACAGACGCCGTATCGACGAGGCTGGGGATTACATGTATTTAAAACCAGCGGTAATGGCGTGACCGGTTCACCAGTGATCGAGCGGGGAAAACCCTTCGTCTTCCTCGTCAGGCGCACACGCGCGTTGCCCCCTAGAATATCAATATGCATGTAGCGTAACCCCTAGCGGCACAAGCGCCATCTCGGCGCATCTAAATGTCAACGTCACTTGGAGAGTGGTAGGGCTTCAAGCGCACAACATGTAGAATATCGGTTGCCTGTTGGGCACATGAAGGCGACGAGATGGCAGGACCAATTTCATATGTTACAGGAATAACCGCAGGAAGGACTCTGTATGGACCTGTGTAGCGAGTAAGCAGTGTTTCTGACAAGCCAACTTGACGGGGCAGTGACCAGAGCAGGACCAAAGAACCGGGCGGAAAGTGTACGTCACGGTGTCGTTGGTCATACGAACGCCGTTGCTTCTCTTGAGAGGTCAGAAGGCGAGTGATTGACCTCTTGAGAGGTCAGAAGAGTGATTTCGCGTGCGTGAGTGGCCCGAGTGATAGCGTCCATGACATACTCACTGGTCGGTAATGCGGGGGACGTATGACGGTGTCTAGAGGCAATGTTGGTTCTCGGCTAAACAGCAGAAATAAATGGAGAGTAACCGTCAGTGTCATGGCGCGAAGAATTGTAGGCAAATGTGACGAATGGCAACGCGAGAACCCAGTCGGTGTGGTTGAAAGAAACATACTTTGCGAAAATGTCTGTAAGAGTTCAATTTAGACGCTCCATGAGTCCATTGGTTTGCGGGTGGTATGACGTAGTCAGCTTGTGTCTCGTTTGACATGACTGCAAGATGTCGGCTATGACCTTCGACAAAAAGCTGTGGCCACGGTCTGTAAGCAGTTTCTGTGGGGTTTTGTGTTGCAAAATCACGTCCTTGAGGAGGAAGTCGGTGACATCAGTGGCAAAGCTTGTTGGAAAAGCTCATGTGATGGCATAACACGTGGTGTAGTCGGTGGCCATGACTATCCCCTTGTTACCCGAGGAAGACAAGGGGAAAGGGCCAAGTAGGTCCAAGCCAACCCAGGAGAATGGTTCTGACGGAATGTCGAGTGGTTGAAGGCGTCCGGCAGAGAGTGTCGATGGTGTTTTGCGGCGCTGATTTTTCTCACAAGCTGCAACGTATCTACTGACTGAGCGTGCAAGCCCTGGCCAAAATAAGCGTTGGTGTATTCGGTCATAAGTGCGGTACACACCAAGGTGATCAGCAGTCGCAAGGTCGTGAAGTTCATGTAGAACTTCCGAGCAAAGGTGTTTCAAAATGACAAGCATCAGGGCTGGTCCATCCGGCTTAAAGCTTTCGAGGTATAATACACCATCGTGGATCAAAAATGAGTGATGGTACTGATTAGAAGATGGGGATTCGAGGCGCTCATTGATAGCACGCAATGACGCATCATGGCGCTGTTCGTAACGATGCATGTCGTAACCGATGCATGTCATTTGCGAAAGGAAAAGACGCAAGGCTCGGTGTTGGTGTCAGGCATAGTGGTCGACTCAGCAACCGTGCAGCGGGACAGGCAGTCTGCGTCCTGATGTAGGCGTTTGTACCTGTACTTCATCGTGTAGGAATACTCTTGCAGTCGCAAAGCCCAGCGCCCGAGCCGGCCAGTTGGATTATTCAGTGACGGAAGCAACATAGTGCATGATGGTCAGTTATCACAGAGAAATTTCTGCCATATAAATATGGGCGGAATTTTGAGACTGCCCAAACAAGAGCAAGACATTCGTGTCCTGTAATAGAATAGCTGCGCTCAGCAGCTGTGAGGAGGCGGGTAGCATAGGCGACAACTCAGTCGTGTCCCCGTTGGCGTTCGGCTAGGACTGTTCTGATTCTGTGATCACTAGCATCGGTTCGGACTTCTGTCGGAGCGGATCAGTCGAAGTGAGCCAATCTAGGTGGAGTCGTCAGTAGCGTGATTAGGTGAGAAAAAGCAGCAGCTTGGTTGGTACCCCACGCTAATGTGACGTCCTTTCTTCATAAGCTCAGTGAGGGGTCGAGCGATGGTTGCGAAATTTTTCACAAGTCTTCTAAAATAGAAAGAAAGTCCTACGAAACTCCGGACGTCTTTTATTGACTGGGCTACAGGAAAATTGGTGACTGCATCAATTTTCTCGGGATCCGGCTGTACACCAGAGGCATCAACAAGCTGGCCCAACGCTGTAATTTGTCGGCCTCCGAAATGGCACTTCGACGAGTTTGATTGAAGGCCTGCAGTGTGGAATATGTCGAGAATAGTTCACAAACGCTGAAGGTGGGTCTCAAATGTTGGGGAATATAAAACGACATCGTCAAGATAACAAAAACATGTTGAGCATTTAAACCAATGTAGGCGAGAGTCCATCAAGCGCTCGAACGTGGCTGGGGTGCTGCATAGCCCAAATGGCCTAACCTTGATCTGATATAGGCCATCTTGAGTTACAAACGCAGTCGTCTCTTGGTCTTCTTCATCGACAGCAATCTACCAGTAGCTGGAACGTAGGTCTATTTAAAAAAAACTGGCGCCGTGGAGACAATCGAGAGCGTCATCAATGCAGGGTAAAGGGTAAACGTCCTTTTTCGTGATTCTATTCAGGTGGCAGTATTCCACGCAGAAGCGCCATGTGCCATCTTTCTTTTTAATGAGCACAACGAGGGATGCCCAAGGGCTCGAAGAGGGTTCAAAGATTCTTTTGGCTAGCATCTTGGTGACTTCTTGTTGAATTACTTCACGCTCGGTGGCAGACACCCGGTATGGTAACCGATGAATGGGATGAGAATCACCTGTGTTAATGCGGTGCTTGACAAGTGAAGTCTGGCTGAGTAGACGGCTGTGAATGTCGAATATGTCGTGGTATGAAGCCAGAAGGTGGCATAGCGCAGCTGACTTCTGAGGTTTGAGGTTCCGGGGCGATCATGGAACGTAACGTCGCATCGAGGCACGTGGCATCCTGCGGGTGACGTGGGTGATCGGGACATACGTCTGCCGTAAAACAGGTGACGTGGTCGTCAATTGAGGGTCTTAGCGTGGCGACCGAAATTCCTTGAGGTAGCACTTGTTTTGTGAAACCGAAATTGATAACAGGTAAATATTATTGGTTAGAGGTCATGGTTATGACGGAGTGTGAGACAGTGATGTCACGTGCCAGGAGAACATCAAGAATCGGCGTCACGATATCATCACCGTCAAGCACGGGAGAGGGTGTTGCCCATTCAATGAATGTGAGAGCTTTAGGTGGTATCCGGAAGAAGTCAGTGGTGCACAGGCTGTTCGGGAGTTCAGGGTGAGAATCCAGGAGAAGAGAAAGTTCTTGGCACAGAGTACCGGCGGCACAATCCATCAGGGCAGAATGCAGCGATAGAAAATCCAAGTCGAAGATGAGGTCGTGAGGACAATTTTCAAGCTCCGTAAATAAAACGGGGACATGGCGCCCGGCAATGCTAACACGAGCGGCACACATTCCAGTGATGGCCACAGTTTCACCATCAGCGACATAGAGGGCTTTAGTCGCTGCAGGCGTGAGGACTTTTTTGAGTAGGCGACACAGATGAGTAGTCATTATGGACACTTGAGCTTCGGTATCAACTATCGCTGTCAAAGAAATACTATCCACATAAACCCCAATGAAGTTCGTATTAGTGGGGAGCGTCAACGGAGGATTTGGATCAGTCGCAATTGATGCAGCACTACCTCCCGGAGCTGCTTGGTCTAGTTTTCCGTCCGAGAGGATCCATAGTTGACCTGCGACGGATAGTGGCGTGGTTGGGATGATGGGGAACAGCGGCGTTGAGGTGACGGCGAACGAGCGGTGGAGCGGCTGTTAAGGACGTCGGAAGGAGGGTACACACGACTGGGCGAATACCGACGCGAGTTCTCGTATGGTTGAGTAGAGAAAATGGGCTCCAGTTTGAGGGCGTCCAAGTGCTGCGGCAGTAGCGGGAGATATGTCCAACTCGGTGGCAGCGGAAGCAGATCGGTTCGTCGTCTGCAGTTCTACATTCCGTCGAATTGCGGGATTCTTTGAAGAAAAAGAGAGTCTTGGCGTGTGGCACTGTTGTCATTGGTCTGGAGGTAGTCGGGAGACAGAGCAGGCCACAGGAAAACCGAGCTTTGCGATTTCCTGCCTCACGACGGTTTGAATAACGGAGACCACTGGGGAGTTTGTGTGGCGCCATGATCAAGTGGAAGTAGAGGAAATGGTGCCGGACTTGACGCCTCAAGCTCCCGTCAAACTATACCTGTCATGCTGTCCTGTATGGGTGGTGTGGCACCGGTATCATTGCAGGTTGATGTAACAACCATGTTTTGTAGCCGCGTAAATTGAGGCAGGACAGAGCGGCTTTTTGGCCATTTGGAAGCGGCAGCATTCCTTAATAATCATATTTACGGTCGTGACGTTGGTGTACACTGGCAAGTTGAAGGCGTCGTCTGTGATGCCCTTGAGTATGTGGCCCACCTTGTCACTCTCTGTAATTTTCCCGTCCACTTTACGGC
The DNA here is from genome assembly GCF_043290135.1 of Rhipicephalus microplus. Taxonomy (NCBI): domain Eukaryota; kingdom Metazoa; phylum Arthropoda; class Arachnida; order Ixodida; family Ixodidae; genus Rhipicephalus; species Rhipicephalus microplus. Next base: position 114,303,835 of record NC_134710.1, on the reverse strand, counting down.
ATAACTCTAGCACGTCCTGTATGTACGAGACATACGACTCAATTGAAGACTGCACACGAGTGGCGAGTTCTTTTCACGCTTCCATTTGGCGACCAGACGGGACCCCAAAGATGTCGCGTAGTTGGTCCTTGAAGATATCCCAGCTGGTGAGCTCGGTCTGATGGGCGTCGAACCAGACATGTGGGGTGCTGTCCAAGTAAAGTATTACGTTGGTGAGCATCACGGTAGGGTCCCATTGGTGTGTCTGCACGCTCGTACATACGGAGCCACTAGTCAACGTCAAATTCAGGTTGTGCGGAGAATGTACTGGGATCACGGGGGTAGGGCATCGTCGGCTATGTAGTGTAGAAGCCATGGTCGGAGACTGAAGGTGCGGCCACTGCGAAGCTTCGTGTTGAAGACGGGGAACGTTCCAGCTCCACCAAATATGTTACGGAAAAGAAGAGACGCCGTATTGACGAGGCTGGGGATCAGATGTATTTAAAACCAGCGGTAATGGCGTTACCGGTTCACCAGCGATCGAGCGGGGAAAACCCTTCGTCTTCCTCGTCAGGCATGCATACACGCGCGTCGCCCCCTAGAATATCAATATGCATGTAGCAATATTATTAGAAAGTTTACTCGCTCATATTGGCCACCTGTGCCTTTTGCGCATGAGATCACCCAACATCATCACTACTCGTTTCGCACATTTGTTTTTATTTACCCCGCTATTTTCTGGAAACCTTTACTTTTTCCGCCGCAAATAAACAGCTTACGCTGATAACCCAGATAAAACGAACAGTAGAAAACCATTGTTTCCTGGTAGTAGGAGAACAGCCAAGTAAGTCTAGACAAAAGCCTGGTAATAAAATCAAGTTTATTCGTCTTAACCTTTTTCTCTTTAGGTAAAGGAGCATGTCAGCCACTGCATATGCACCCCCGCGAACAGCTCTGCAGCTCCTAACGGGGAGTTTCAGGCGCACTATATGCCATATCATAAAACGTCTGAAATTACCAAGTTACAAGGAAGAGCAAAATCATAAAGGCACCCAACAACTTATGAAGGTCGGTGATGTCATGTAGGTGCTGCGAGCTTGTTTTCACAGAACAACTTCGCTGAAATCGGGCTTAAAGAGCTTGTTAGCGATTACTTTGGATTCAAGGGATCACGCCACCGTTAGAGAAAGCAGTTGATTCCTACTTTTTTTTATCCTCTGGCTCACCGTGCACGAATATAAGCTTAAATTACTCATAAGGTGAATCTGTGAAGCTATCTTACTTTTCTTCAAGTGCATTTTTAGTCAGCATGCGGGTAGGATTCTGTATTCAAACGCATTCGATATTCAAGCGCTGCCTTGAAGCAGACACGGCCTAAGCGCTTCGTTCTTCTAATGCACTCTGATGTCGGCACCCTGTCAGGCAGGTTTTGTGGAAGGGGCGCCTTTCTTTCATCGTAAGAGAGAGATAGGGGTAATGGTAAAGGGGTACTCATTTAAGGGCAAGAGCCAGCGCTGCAACAAAGAATGTTCGGCAAAGCAGGCCGCAATTCGGCTGGTAGAATAAGCTCGCTGGGTGAAAGGGCGCGAGGAAATGTCCAAATGCGTCGCTATAAGATTCGGGAGACAAGTGCCTGCCGCTCCGCAATGAGCACGAAAAACAAAGAAAAAAAACAGCCCGACGAAGCCAGTGCGTCCAGCGGTAATCGAGGCACGCTTACCTGATGCGCGAGGCTGACGCAAATGAGATTATGCCGCTGCGCTGGGCACACGCGTTCGCCACGCATGGCGGCCGCACGTATAGCACCGTCGGCAAACATCCTCAAAACACGCTTTGCAGTAGTCGACCCACTGGGCTAATTAAACGCGCAAACAGGGGCGTTAAAAATCACTCAGGATTGTTGGGACGCTCGCGCGCATGATTCCGAAGGAGATGCGCAGGTTGCAATGGGAATTACTTTCGCATGAACCCCCCCCCCTCTCTCTCTGGCCGCGCTCCTGCAGCCACGTCTTACCGGTTACCCTTTTGCTAGATGATCTACTGCCGTGTCTAAGTGGCACGCGACTGTTATTAGTACACCACATGCGCCAACAAGGCTGCACCGTTTTACAGACCAGTTCACCTCACCCCGCGTGCCTACTTATCGCATTTGTCCTCGCTTTAATTATGCACGGATTACACAAGTGCCTTATACCGAGTGGATACTGTCCACTCACTGAGACCTTTCGAGAATACCCCGAGGCAATCCCTAAAGACTACGGAGTATCTCGTCTCCACTTTGAGACTCTAGTGCGTGAATATACATACAGGTACAGCAGTCAGTCTAGACTTCGCCTTATACCCCCTAACGCATTAAAAGTACCGTGAAAGACACCTGCACTGCGTTTAAATTCATGGTAATTTTCCAACCGCGTTGTGCTGCGCACTGATTTATTCTGTTTTCGCTACAATACCTGAAAGCAACTTTTGGAAGAAAATTAAATATGCATGCAAAAAAGAAATGTCAAGAGGTATGTGCCCGTGGCGGGTTTTGGAAGCCGGGTCAGTCACTGAGAGCTTGAACTGAAAAAAAAAACATTATTCTAGGGTTATGCGCGCACCATTATGCCCGAAAGTGCAGGCGCAGTAGGAGCTGTTGATTCCTGTCTGTGTTTCCCTTCTGCTCAGTCCGCTTGGTGCATAGATCCCCTCGTCGTGACCGCTTTGGTTGCTATACCTTTCCTACGATTTCTTTCGTTCTATTTGTTTAGCAACTCCATACAGAGCCTTGTCTTTCTCACATAGTAAAGCCCTTGTGTGATGACCAGGTAGAGTATATCCTGCTTAAAAAGAACTTCCTCTTAGGCAAGTTGGCGGTGTCTTCTTCGAGCGTAAAAATATATACTCGACACACGGTGCATGGCTGCTGTTTTCGGAAGTCTCTTTTTATGCGCCAAACACCCCACCCCCCCTTTCATGAGCGTTTATTCCGACTTCAACCCCCACCTTAGCGTAGAACACGAGCATGATATGTTAACTCTAGATGCCTACAATTTAGCCAGCACGGACGAACCTGACTTGCGAAGGTGACTTGGCAAGCGAATGTTGTGGAGCGTCGCTTTATGCCAAGTAAGTTTGTTCATTTATGTTGGCTTACTTTGTTTAGACTAGCGTGCGCTGTAGCTGGTCGATTCACGCGTGAGAGAGTCACAGCAAAAAACTTTTATTTTTTTATATAGGTTTCTTCAAAGTGCAACAGAAAGAAAACAAATAATGGAAACTCACAACATGTAGTAAGATCATTGAGTCTCTATGAATGGCTGAATTATTGTAAATGAAAGCTATTTCTATATTTCATAAACAAGTTATAGGTATAAGTTCTCTTTGTTGCTCATGGTTTCAAATTCTGCAGGAAAAAAAACAAAAAAGTACAGCCCACTTCTAGGCAAGATTTCTCAAATCCCTGTTTTCTTCCAGTCTATAGAAGAGAGCCCGACCATCTGACGCCTTCACTGGTATACCCTCGCTCCCAGAGACGCCATAATTTGTTTGGAACTGCCAAGGCGTGCCTCACTAGCATAGCGAGCAGTGGCTCTGGAACTTTAAAATGTAAAAAAAAACTGCCCGTTCATGCTGTGCTAGCTTATAAAAAGTTATTTGGGCACCACTGCACCATCTTCGGTTGCAAAAACAACCAGAGCAAGAGTAAGATATTACCAAGCACAGTCTGTGAAGATCTCAACATGATGCGGCAATTGTGCATATGTGGTGTATCTTGATTGCACAGATTTCTATCCGCAACAAAAAACGCCGAGCTCCACCGCCAGGGGATATATATAATCGCAGTCGGCAGGAAGAACTACGAGCCCAGTAAAGTTGTACGAGTAAATATAATTATTGCGTTTACCAAAGCACGACCCCTGCTGTTCCGCTTTACAGCAGTGTTTTGCATGCAGTATGACTTTGTAGCGCGCGGCAGCAAATCATCGCCGTGCTTTTTCGCAGGCTACATGCCAGTAATAGTATACGACTCACGCGTGGATGCAAGCAGCACTCACGTATACAAATGTAATGGCGTACTATCATCATCATCATCAGCCTGACTACGTCCACTGCAGGACAAAGGCCTCTCCCATGTTCCGCCAGTTAACCCGGTCCTGTGCTTGCTGCTGCCAATTTATACCCACAAACTTCTTAATCTCATCTGCCCACCTAACCTTCTGTCTCCCCCTAACCCGCTTCCCTTCTCTGGGAATCCAGTCAGTTACCCTTAATGACCAGCGGTTATCCTGTCTACGCGCTACATTCCCTGCCCATGTCCATTTCTTCTTCTTGATTTCAGTTATGATATCCTTAACCCCCGTTTATTCCCTAATCCACTCTGCTTTCTTCTTGTCTCTTAAGGTTACACCTACCATTTTTCTTTCCATTGCTCGCTGCGTCGTCCTCAATTTAAGCTGAACCCTCTTTGTAAGTCTCCAGGTTTCTGCTCCGTAGCTAAGTACCGGCAAGATACGGCTGTTATATACCTTCCTCTTGAGGGATAGTGGCAATCTACCTGTCATAATTTGAGAGTGCTTGCCGAATGTGCTCCACCCCATTCTTATTCTTCTAGTTACTTCAATCTCGTGGTTCGGCTCTGCGGTAATTACCTGCCCTAAGTAGACATACTCTTTTACAACTTCAAGTGCACTATTACCTATCTCGAAGCGCTGCTCCTTGCCGAGGTTGTTGTACATCACTTTCGTTTTCTGCAGATTAATTTTAAGACCCACCTTTCTGCTCTCCTTGTCTAACTCCGTATAGACTTGGCGTACTATATAGCCATGCAAAGAGACGTGAACGGAGCAAAAAGCATAGCTTTCGACTAAGTCGAACTGCGGCTTGTCTTGATTCATTAGGGCGAATCTGTGCTTTCGGTCGGTGTCACCGTAGTACTTTCAAATTTTGTTCTGATTGGCACTTTCGCAACGCATGTGTTGTGAGTGCCCGGCTTGAGGGGTAAATGATAAATACATGCAGTGGATGTGCGCAAGTTGGAGCGAGATTCCAGCGCTATGTTACCGCCAACTTACAGCACAAATTCTGTCTTGCTACAGCCAAGGCACGCCGCAGTGCCACTGAGTCGAAAGCAACGCTGATTGATTGATATGTGGGGTTTAACGTCCCGAAACCACCATATGATTATGAGAGACGCCATAGTGGAGGGCTCCGGAAATTTCGACCACCTGGAGTTCTTTAACGTGCACCAAAATCTCAGCACACGGGCCTACAACATTTCCGCCTCCATTGGAAATGCAGCTGCCAAAGCCGGGATTCAAACCAGCGACCTGCGGGTCAGCAGCCGAGTACCTTAGTCACTAGACCACCGCGGCGGGGTGTAGTACGCACCTGATCAAGTTGCTACGGAAGTCTGCAATGCACGTGCTATAGACATTTAGGACTGTCGAGGAAGGTCTCCTTGACGTTTCACGCGAAATCAGCCCGAAAGCCTAGGAGAAGAAGAGAAGAAGAGCGTGAAACATTCTTACAGCCGGACTTGGGTTGTCGCGTTTGATTTGCGGAGCGTCTGCTCAAGTGGCATTGCATGGGTGTCGCTTCGCCGCGCTGGCAACAGTAAGGATGCTTCGCACTCTTCTTCCCCTGGACTTTCGCGATGATTTGGTGTGAAACGTCGATAAGAGCTCCTTCGTTCATTTGCGGGGTTTGAGGTTACAAAACCACCAAATGATTACGAGAGACGCCGTAGTGAAGGGCTCCGGAAATTTCTACTCACTGGGGTTCTTTAACGTGCATCCAAATCTGAGCACATGGGCCTACAGCGTTTTCGCCTCCATCGAAAATGCAGCCACCGTAGCCTGGATTCAATAGCGCGACCTGCGGGTCAGCAGTCGAGTACCTTAGCCACTAGACCACCGCCCTATCTTCCTTGACAGCCTGGAATGTTTACAGTGCGTGCATTTCAGACTACGGAAGCAACTTCATCAGGTACGTACTATCACGATCGAAAGAAACGCAAACAGCAGAAAGCATTGCTTTTTTTTCAGTCGAACTGCGGCATGCCTTGGCTGTGGCAAGGCACCCTGCCAGTTTGACTGCGGCGTGCCTTGCCAACAGCAGGTATCCGGCGTCCACGCAGCGCTAGAAGCTCGCTCGGGTTCGCACTCATGCACCGCTTGTGTTTATCATTTGCCTGTCAATCTGGCTACTGAAATACACCCGTTGTGCGAAAGTGATAGCCAGAGCAAGGTTTTATAATGCTGCGATGATGCCGGCTGAAGGCACAGACTCACTTAGTGACACTAGAGACACGTCGCAGTTTGACCGAGTCAAAAGTCACGCTTTCCGCGCCGTTCACGTCTCTTTGCACTGAGATAGTACGCCGTAACCATTGTACTAAACTGCCGTGTTGCATGCATCCACGCGTGACGCGTAATATAACCTATAATTGGCATGCGTCCTGCGAAAGGGTATGGTAATGATTTGTGGCGGCGTATTACATGCATACTGCACTCAAATCGTTGCTGTAAAGCAGAACAGCTGCAGTGTCGTGCGTAAATAAATGCAGTAAGTATACTTCCTCGTACACTTTTACTGGGCTCGCAGTTTTTCCGGCTCATTGCGATTACCGCCTGGAGGTGAAGCTCGGCGTTTTTCGTTGCAGGTGGAAATTCGTGCTAACTGAAAACACCGGACTGGCATGATTCCCGCGTGGTGTTGTGATTTTCATAGACAGTACTCATTAACATCTTCCTCTTGCGCTGATTGTTTTAACATCCAAAGGTAGTGTAATGGTGACCAGACGATATCTTCTGAGGTAGTGGCGTTATAGGCGCTTTCTCGTATTTTATAAAGTCCCACAGACGCTGCTCGCAATTTTAAGCCCGTGCCACTGATACACGCCTTAGCAGTTCAGGCATCTTAGAGTGAGATTATATGCGCCGGCGGCCTAGGGTCCTGGCTGCGAGATAAGCGTGCTCATGGCTATACCTGATTTTTTTCCACATTACTAAAATGGCTTTTCAGCGCTGCCTTTCCTATTATTATTATTTAATTCTGTAAAAATTATACTGCTGTAACTATTGGGCTCACTGCAAGAAAAAAAAGTTATCGAACGCTAAAATATGCGCAGCTACTCATTAACGCACACTTTAGCGAGTGTCAACATTTAACTGACTCAATTTATCGGGCTTTTCACAGGGCATCGAATAGCAGTAGGTCATTGGTGTAGCGTGCACAAAATTAGCGACCCTATTGAGTTTGTTTATAGTGTCATTAGCTTGGTTAAATGATCGTACACGCGTCATTGCATCGTACTTACGTGCATGTTGAGACAACTCACCTCCACGTATCAAGCAAGTACTTTAAAAAACAGTACTGGACAGCTGTGTCGGTGGGGAGGGCAGTCAAACAAGCATGAGAATGAAGGAGAAGAGACTACGAGAGCAAGAAAAACAGTGAACACAGTATCAATGGAGCAGCTTCCTCGTCGACGTTACTCGAACTAATCTCGATTTTACAAAGTCCACTCGAGAAGTTGGCCGAGTGGCGTTTGCCTGGGGTAGCGGCGTTGAAATGGAATCTGTAGGTTGCGGTACCGCAAAAACACAGCGTGGCACAAACGCGTATAGCAAAACGAACGCTTTCTTCCACATCGCGTGGTTCACCGCGCAGCCAGTATCGACAACTCAGTGCGATCGCGAAAAGTAATAGATTCGAAGGCAATGGATCATTCATCAAATAGCGCCATTTGTCTGGCGAGGGCGCGAAACGGGAAAAAACGTGAATAGGAGGTTATACGTGCGTGCATTCAAAAGGGCCATTCAATAAATAACTTGAATGAATAAATAAACAATGGAAAGGCGGTTGTTTGAATGTTCTGTAGTTTCTTTTGGTAATGCGCTGTTTTTTTACGTTTTACAGTGCTCCTCATAACTAAATGAGCCATAAGTGAAATGATTGGCTAACAAGCCTATCTCCGCCTTGGGAACTGCAGTCACGTAACAGGGATTCATATACACAGAGTCAATCTTAGAAATTATGCTCACTGTACAGTCTAACACACTTCAACGCTCTTGCTTACTCTCTATACGTCCATGAGTAAATATTTGACTGCGCTATTGGGGTGCCGAAAAAGCAGCTTATACATTCACATGCATCCGCTACCATGGCTGCAGAACGGAGGACCGAACGGTGAAGGCCAGGGCCGGCTGCGCCCACCGCATTTCTTAAGAAGCGAACGGCTTCGCCCACCGGTCTAACAGCAGCCTGTGTCGTATACCTAGAGCATTGGCCAGAGTCACTGATTAAGTGCGCTCGGTCAGTTCTTGGCACTGGTGGACGGACCTCCAGGAGAGGCGCCCGGATCGCATATATTACAGTGCCCGCCACGCCGGAAGTGGACATCAAAGTTTGCCGAGAGGCACAGCGCGATACGGAGGCAGGAAATTAAATAGGTGGCGTCAATCGAATGGCCGAGAGCAGCGCAAACAGAAGAACTCGCCTAAGGAGGGAGACGAGCAGTCGCCGCTACCAGCCGTCTGCTGCTCGTCAGTAATAATTGGGTCTTCTCACAAGAGATCAAGAGGCGGTGCTCGGCTAAGATGGTGGGGAGGGGGTGAGGGAAATAGGGGCGGGTGAGGGGGGTTGGACTGACTGTGACAGGGTTGCGATCAAAGTGGCCCTAGCTGTTGACGGAGGAGTCAAGCTGAGATTTGCTCACGGTTGGCAGCAGCCGTCCACCGGGCGCTTGCAGCTGTCAGCTATACATTTAAAAGCTGCAATTACGCGCAGCCCAACTGTGTCCCGGCCAAGTGGCTCCGGGGCTCAAGCAGCGCAATAAGGAGCTCCTGCTGACTGGGACGCGCAGTGTACACGGTCCGAGCGGAGATCGCATGGAAGGAGGGACAAACGTCGTGACGCTGGCTTCCTTTGCCGCCGGGCACATGGTCAGTAAGAAAAAAAAAAGCCGAGACGTAAACAAGCTCGCCTGTAGTCACGCACTTTAGGCTCAATTCCTTAAAACGTGATGAGCCAGTACTTTCTGAAATCTTGGTGGCACTGCTCATCAACGTTCACGCAACAGGAATGTGTGCTTTCGGTGACCGCGCTGATATTCGAGAAAGGCGCGCAGCAATAATTTTTGCCTAAAGGGCGTTTATTGTCGTCCTAGCGGCGCATCAAATGCTGTGTTGTGGTAGCTGTCTGTGACAATCTATATTACAAAAAAATTAAACAAAATTTAACTTTGCGCCCATCCTGTGTCCTCTCCTTCATCCGTGTTTTTTCGCGCAACCAAAATATGTGTTGTGCATACGGCATTTCATTTAGACCTTAACGTGGTACCGGTATACTACAAAATAGAATGACTTCATGTAACTTTCAAATCATCGCACTATCATAGCGGCCGAGTTAGCGAATCGCAAGAATTCGGTGAAGCGTCAATTATTGCTTACATTGCACAAGCATCCTTCCCATACTCGAAACCGTCTCCATATCACGTTCTCACCAAGCTGTCGACACTTGCGCACAGTACCGCGGTATGTAACTCCAGAAACACTCTTTCAATTGTGATCAACAATCTCAGACTCTGTTTTGCTTACGCTTGATCTTGCAGACAAAAAATAAGCAAGAAACTAATAAAAGACCTTAATATTCGCCTTAATTATCTGATAGCGGTTTTAACAGGTTGGCGTTATAACGGCTATAGTTATAATGGTTTGCAAAGCGTTTCATGCACTTCAAAGATAACACATCAAAGTTTGCATTTAAAAAAGAGAGATTAACCAGTACAGAACTGCCGTTATGATTGCTACCTGCGAAATTCGGGTGTTTGAATGTGAAAGGTGTAAAGAAAGAGAGAGCGAGAGAGACAGGGAGCATTTATACTCAACCTCACAGTCAGTCGCTCGTGTGAGGTGTACGACACCATTATAAATCTTGTGTTCTTATTGTCTTCCTCGGTATGTTTTCTTTTTTCGCGCTTTTTCTCTGTTTCTAAAACCTCTTTTTCATCCATATTTCACCACCCCAGTGAAAGATAACAAACAGTATGCTGATATCTGGTCAACCTACCGGCCTTACTCTTAAACTTTTTCAACTGCCGCCTAAGCAAGAACAATTGTTGCTAAAAATGTAACCATGTCTTCGTCCCCCTTATCGGCAATGATTTCTTGTACATCGTATTGTATATACATCACAGACATTATACGCAAGCTGATGGTATTTTCTCGTATGAGAAAGTTCTGTCGATGGTAAGTAAATCTAGACTCTGGTACGTGGTAGACGTCAGCTCTTCTTTATACGCAATCACCAAGCCACTAAACTCAATATTATTTAGGACGCTTATGCCTGTGTGTGTTCTTGGCTGGGACGATTTTAATCATCTTTGTCAGGCCGTGCTTTCCCGTCATCTCAACTGGATTTCTTGAGGAGGCAGTACTTAACTGCATGAAGATTTGATCGCATTCATCCATTGCATTGTGAGGAAGTGACGTCGAAAGAAAAGATCCGCACGCTCACATCGCGCGTGATGTTGCCAGATCTACGTGGAACATATCTGGTTTATTTCACACCCGCACTTCTACGCCTGAATCGATTCCTACTACTCAGAATTCCACCTGTACTACCACGATGCGAGGCTACCTTTCTCCTTTCTGTGCTGCATGTGACGTGGCGTGTCATTGGCAAACGCTTTGCTAGCCGCGTCGAAATGGTCGACAGTGCTCACTGCGACCATTGTGGGAGCGAAGAAACCATGGAACATATCTTGTGTGATTGCCCTAAGTATAACCATCACAAACAGCCCCTCCCTGCAATGTAGGCGCACGTCGGCAATCAGCCGCTTTCTGGGCAATTCATATTGAAATGACGGCAACCTAAAACTTCACACTAGGAAGCGATGTCATTGCTGTAGTTCTGCGAGCGCCGTGCCTTGTCAAATGATTGAGACACCCTTGCGAGTGTGTGTTTTTACTTGTCTCTTTCAGTCTCTCATTCTTCTCTTTCCTAGTTTTCTGCCTATCTTCAATCTTTCCCCGGCGCTAAGTAGCAGACTATATACCTATATTTTTCTTGAGGTTAAGCTCCCTGCCTTTCCGTGTTACATGTATCTCTCTCTCTTCAGATACACCGAAAACTAAAAAAAAAGAAAGAAGGGTTGACATACCAGACTATTTATTGCTTAGCATTGTACATTTCGCGTGTTACTTCTCAGCAAACAACAATCCTGAGGCAACCACACGTTGTGAAACATGCACTCTAAAAATACGTTATAATTTACGATCTCGTCCAATTTATTTGACACAAATTGCTTGCTTGTGCAAAAAAAAAGAAAAATCGTGTGAGCCCAAACACATGCTCTCTGGGTACCTCACTATCTATGGAAGGAGACATATTGCATTTGTGTTTCATGAGCGTTTTATGCTGCGAAATATTTCGCTGTTGGCTAGCGTTCGCACTGCAATGCAAGAACATTTGTGCGCAGGTGTTTTTCACAGAAGCCAGTACATCGGCCTCCGATTAAGCACAGCTGTCTCGATAGTCAACGTCGAAGAGTATCTACTGTCAAACATAGTGCACGGCTCTCTATGGAGAGGACAACAAAGAATGAGCCAAGCTTTGCCTGTGACTGCTCAGTTTTCGGCACTGCCAGCGCTTCCATTGTATGGAGCTCCGAAATCACTGCGGAAACACGGCCGCTCGGGCTGGAAGCAATCAGTTCGCTCAGAGACTCTCATCGTAACCCCCCTGCAGAAAGGTTCGCCCCGTGAATCCTGTCTCTCCGGGCTCTCAGTGCAGCCTTGTAGCTTGTGCTGTTACCTGACCACCTTTGCGCACCACTCCGCGTGCAGCTGTGGATTGCAACATTGCCGCAAAATTTCTGTTTCAGTTGTCCACGTGAGAATACGTCAAGTGGCATGCTGCAGAAAAGTATTATACATAATGAAAAAAACAGCAGCGTGTTTGAGGTTGAGTCTGCGCGAAACCAATTAGCTTTGGAAACGTCTTGAATGCAGCTTCATGGTATATTTGGTATTCAGTAAATATATGTTTATTGTTATTTTGTTTTTGTTTTTAAGTAGGGCAAAGTAAGAATGGTTATGTGTTTATTTCTCTTCGTAATGTTTCGAGATTGCGTCTTTTTAAGAGACAAAGAGATCAGACAGATAATTAAAAATAACAATGGTGCTCACATAAAAGTTTTTTTTTTGCTACTACCACAATTTTTCGACACCAAGGCGTATACTTTGAAGCGAACTAAATTCTCATCAGACTTGCGACTGATTGAAACAGAAAATAAAACAATTTGAGAAATCTGCAAAAAAGTGTACGGATGGAGAACATTTGTACAATATATCTAAGGCCTTACTGCACGATAGATTCTTCATTTAGCTAAATTAGTCAATAGGGCAGAGTAGAGGCGCCTAATGCATTCCATTGGTTATGCTGGTTTCATTTCTCCTCTGTTTTAGACCACGTTGTTCATTTGTTGTGCCTTCTTCCAGAGTTCACATTTATATTGAGAATTCGATATTTTCGGTGGTTTTTTTTTACTTTTGGTTCGTAACGGCAAAATGATGCCATGACTGCCTGCATTTCTCGGCTTAGCAGTCACAGCTGTATACATCGCTTTTAAAAGCGGTATTTTTAGGGTCGTGCGTATTTTGTTAAGAAGCCCACTAGATCACATTTGAGCTTAGCCATGTGAACGACGGGTACGTAAGCTGACTGGAGGAAAATAGCGAGGAAGCAATTAGAAAGAAAGATGCAGAAACAGCGCATAACACCGCCAAGAGAACGATACTGCGTGCTGAGATTGACTGACACTGCGGGAAGGTATACGTGCGGCGAGTTCACCAGTGATTGAGTTTTGCTCGCCGCGAGCAATTCTTCATGACAGACAAGAAATTACATGGCACGGCTAGTCTCAGCTTTCTCTGTATACAAGCTGCTACAAGCGAGCATCGAAAAAGTGCAAGCGAAGTGAGATCAGTGTGATCTCTCCCAACCAGGCGGCACGCAGAATGTACCACCCTTGCCGCGAAATCCTCAGCGGCAGTCGGCGCGGACCGTCCGTAGCTCATATATATGCTTTAGGGCATTGTCTACAAGGTGTATACACCAGAGCTTGCCGCCCGCGCTTTATTCCTCGGTGGTCGGGAACAGCCGGCCACAACGACCGGCCTAATCCTCAGTGACGGTTCACTAAATCTTAAGAACCAATACAATTACTCTCACTTTGGCGGCATCGATCCATTAGAGCGTGCCAAGGACTTCCTGTAGGCCGGAGGAAGCTTTCCCGTCTCGAGCCAAAGCCGTTTCCGGCACATTGTGAACGCCCTGAGCCCCGGCCGGACGTGGCGCTTCTGTTCAGCGGTGTGCGTGCCATGGAGAGGAAAGCGAGAAGTGCGCGGGAGAAGTGGCTGCCTTGGTGACCGAACAAACTCAAGAGCAAGGCATAGGGCGGTGGTACCAATCAAATTGTGGTGCGCAGCGGTGCATGCGCGGCTTTCGTGACATGTTCTCTTGTCTCACCGCCTCATCTCGTACTCCTTTTTGTTCAATTCTGCACCTGCACCTATAATAAGCTCCCTGCGCTTTTGCGTTTCTAGGTGCACTACCATCCAAATGCTTACCAAGATCTCAAACTCAAAAACTGACTGAACTAGATTGGCAGTGTGTACCTTGAAGATGACTAATGAATCATCATTAAAACAATACAAGTAAAAAGTGATAAAAGTGATAAAAGTAAAAAACCGCCAGGACAGCGTGGAACGCGAAGCACTGTCATAGCGAAAGCTCAAAGAGCGACCTTTCTGAGCCCTTTTTTAACACTCTTTGGGTAGATGCTGCAAGCACCCTTGCACGCTACCCACTACGCCATTAATCATTGTGTAGTAGGCAGCCATTCATTATGCCACTCTTCGTCATTCTTCAGAGAAGTGTGGTACCCGCTGCACACTTCCAAAGAACTTCGCGCAATATTTTGTGACGGTGATGAATAATTATGCCAGAAGCTTTTGTAATCCACACTACAATGCACAGTGGGTATGCATCACAGTTTAGGTGAACAAGATCAAACTTCTGTAAAAGGTTAAAGCATTAGACAACTCACTCGATGTGCAATTCGCATTATGTGACACCTGGTTCTTCTTATGCTGTTTTAAAACGCTTTATTACTCACATTAGCGCGATAGTTTTCCGACATCAAGGCTGCCTAAGGCAAGTTTGCAAAGATGTTCCAAGCGCCAGTGTGGCTCAGTGGTAGAGTGCTCGTTGGCACCCGTATTGAAATCGCATTGTGCCCTTGGTGCTTTATATTTAATATGTTTTTTTTATTTCGCGCGATGGTGCTTATAGACACCAGTGGCGGGGGCGGACAATTAAGGGGAGAACGCCGCCCGTGTTGTGATCTCATAACAGCTTTCACTGTAAAACATTGCATCAGATATATGCAGCTGTTAACTTACCATACCTTTTCCAACAATGTTCGTCACGACTCAGTAAAAGCGTGCAATTATGTTTGAGGCTCATCATTGCATTCAGGTTCTTCAGTCGGGAATAATCAAAATTTGACAGATGTAACACAAATAATGCAAGAGATAACAACTGAAACATAACAAAAACAGATATGAAATACGTTACAGAATATACTTAAAGCGCAAGCCTCTAGACATTAATTCCATTGTACCCACCACGGGGGTCTAGTGGCTAAGGCACTCGGTCACGGCGAATTGAATCCCGGCCACGGTGGCTGCATTTTCGATGGAGGCCAAAATTCTTGGGTTCGTGTGCTTAGATTTAGGTACACGTTCAAGAACCTCAGGTGGTACAAATTTCTGGAGCCCTCCACTACGGCGTCTCATAATCATTACGTGAATCTGGGACGTTAAACCCAAAAAATTAATAGTATTTTTTTCTGTCGCAGGCTACAATACTATTAATTACCTTCACTTGCAGAGATCTCTTTAGATTTCAATGGACGTTCATGGCGATTTACCACTCTGTAGATTACCGGTTAAAGTCGTATTGCTTCTTTTTTATAGAAAAAAGTCACAGCTTTGCTTTAAACGCGAAGCAATGAACGTGATAGCAAAAAATTGGAAGGTCACGCGCAGGATGGCAAACAGATGAAAACGTTCTCACTGTTTCTTACGCACAAATGACGCACGAAACGTACTGACAGGTACAGATGAACGTGAATAAGTGCCTGAGTCGTTACTTCACTGTGTCTGAAAAGCGCGCCCTTTTCGCAAACGAGAACTATGCAATGATTGCAGTGACGTTTGTTGTGCCCGGTAACTACAACACAATCGTTCTGGTGAAAGTCCAAAGCCATCCAAGACAGGATCCTCCCCACCGCGAGATGAGGGCACGCCAGAAAGCTTCCACCTCCCTCTCCTCCGTAGGGCAAAGTACCCGTGGGAAATGGGAGCGTGTGCCACCACGTGCTCAATGCACCATTTTGATGGTAATGCTGAAAACACAATAGTCCCCCCCCGCCCCCCCCACCGAGACGCCCGTCACCAGCAACAAATGGTAGATATAAATAACTTGCCGTTTGAGCGTTCAAGGGCCTGCTCCTTGGTGGCTGAGTGGTTAACGTCTACCACTCGTGTTACAGTGGCCCCTTGTTTGATTCCACGCGCTGGAGTCGTTTTTCTGGAATATTTTTCTTTCTTGTGTTTTCATATATATAGCTACGTATACATACACAGCGAGTGACGGTGACGTCGACGTCCACGATGATGCCGACGCCGGCGGAAAAATTCAGCCTACAGTGTCCATGTATATGCTATCGCAATAAAAGTAAAGAAAATAGCTGCTGGCTCCCTATGTCAAAATACATGTGCTGACAGATAGGTATATAAGCCCTCCCACTTTGTGGTATTCTTCAAATGCGAAACAAGGCCCTGTTGAAATTGTCATAATCGGACTCACATACGTATAATTACGACGACAAAATATTGGTTTTGAAAAATGCGAGTTGCGCGACGGAGTTTCAGTAAAGATACAGGAAAGGCAACACGCTGGCCTGTATAAACATCGCACGAGAATGAAAGGGCACGCCGGTCCTCTAGACCTGATTTGCTCTGCGGTGAAAGCAGCCCTTGATGCCACAGTAGTTTCATGCTGCGCCTAGCGCCGTTCATTATTGTCACAAACTGTTAATTTTTCTTAGGAAAAGGACCTCGCGTTTTATTCATGGAACAAAAAATAGGCATTGTGGCAGCAGATCTATCGCGGCCTTCTGTAATCTACATGTGACGAAGCTATATACGCTCTGCAGCATAGTTAATGCATTCTCCGTGAGTATGACGTTTCTTTTACTCCACTTTGTGGTGCTCCCTCAGTACTCATTAAGGTTAATGTCCCGAAAGAATGTAATACATCCTTCAACACATTTCAACCAACGGGGGCCCAAAAAAGCATTCCGCGCCCATATTACAGTATTCCATACAGTATCACCCCTCCAGGTACACGTTCTGCCGTCCGCACTGCTCCCGACGTCGAGGCAAGGAGCTTAACGCACAGTACGTCCCCTGGATACAGCTTTCGCTTCTCAGAGTGGTTGGAGGTTAGGTAAGACGTTTATTTAGTCAACCTATAGAGCACGGCACAGAATTGGTGAAAAAAGGAAGTAAAAGAAAAGAAATGTACTCAAAGGAAAGAACACCATCTGTAGATTTAGAACCGACACCATTCAAAAACTGGCTCCAACGGGTGCCTTTGTGCACTGGGAATCAATTCCAGTGCTACCCACATTATAGAAGAATGATCTAGCCAGTTGACCCCCGCTAGGTTTACTCACCGTGGTTCTCCGTCATCACTGCCGTTTGCACAATGCACCATCCCTCACGTCCCGGCTTCTCCTTTTGTGTTCGAATGCTGCGGGCAAAGCACCGAAGCTGTAGCTTCAGGCGGTGCCGTGGCGCAAACGCTCAATGCTCGCTAGTCCTCACAAAAGTAGTTCTCAAGCATGTTGATCCCATTGAGCCTTGCTCTGCTCCAACAAATGCCTAAGAACACCGCCCCCCTCCGCCTACCACTTTTATTCAAACATTTTCAGTTCAGTTCACGCTTCATTCACGTGCAATAAATTTAAAAGCACGGACACATAGAAAGTTGTTCATTGACATGCAACTGAAGTTTCCTTGCATTTACCTGCAGCCAGTGCGTTTTTGTTATGCACTGATATGAGCTTGTTGACACTCAAGTGTGTCATCCAACAGGCTCTTCCATTAGATCGCACCTCGGGTTCATAGTCCAAGTGATTTGGCAAGGGCGGAACCAGAGAAAACTTATTAGTGGCTCGCGGGACCCCTAGAAGGGGCCTGCGGAGCTCTCATGGTCCACGGAAACCACTTCGAGAAGCGACGCCTTATAAAGTAGTTTCTCGCACCTTATTCGGATGGCAGCACCATTTGTTCCATGAGCGGGGAGCAATAAAGTATCGCTGACATTGGCACTCAAGAAGCATGCGTGTGGTGGTTGCCTCACCGGCTCACTATGCTTGAGGACAATAGGTGTCAAAAGTTTGATTCCTCGACTATACTCCGTTTCATACATCCGGTGCAACGCTGTGGATGTTATGCAAGAAGTTCGGCGAGCAAAACGTATAGCTTCACGCGTTTCGTGGTCGCTCGCGTGACATCTGATTAATGCCGGTGTACCCTAGCGTTTCTTCGTGCTCCCCTTCGGCGCAACTTGCGAACAGAAAAAAAAACAGAGTAAGCACAAAAGAACGCGGGTACCTAACTACCTTGTGGTGGCCTATCGTCCACTGACACTGAAAGTCCAGGTGGCCGCCATCGTGACGTACCCAAAGTATAGAGCTTCTGTGTGAGGTCATGTATATACTAAGCTATAGAGCCACAAATGAACACGTTCAACAGCGTTCTTCTTTGTAAGGCACACAATATCTTATATCCCTTTTCGCTGTAATAACAAAAGAAAAACTAACTTATTGGTAATAATAACTTCGAACTACTTGTTGCGAAAGCAACGACTCAAAGAAGAAGTCTCGCTAGCTTCTACAACGTTGCACTTGATCTGTGAAGGTTAGGTTAGAAACTAACATAGAATGGTTCGCTTTAATGAAAGAACCCCCATAGAACTGCTGATATATATATATATATATATATATATATATATATATATATATATATATATATATATATATATTCCCAAACGTACTTGAAAAGAAAAGAGACACAACTTAGCGGTTGTCTTAGTTTTATTTCCAACGGTTTCAACCAGTGACAAAGACCACTCCACTGGTCGAAACCGTTTGAAATAAAACGAAGGCAACCGCTAAGTTGTGTCTCACGCACTACATCTTACCTAAAAATCAAAGACCAGTCCAAGATCGAAAGTCCATAAATATAAAGGTCGGCTGTTCTTATTCTTATTCTGCTCTTCGACTTACTCTCCTCCAGCCAGGTATGCGCACGTGCCAGAGCACAGTTTTATTCATCAATACACTACGCCACGCCACATGCATACATTCCTCCCACAGATGGCCTTTCTCTGGCGGTGGTCGTATCTTCGAAGATGAAACTAATAAAGACCTAGGCCTTTAATCACCACAGGTAGAACCAAGGCCTCTGGCGGGCGGCATTGGCTGCCTCGCCGAGGCCGGTCGCAGCCACGATGCTTCTTGCTTTGAAATTCGGGTGAAGACGGTTCTGGTGAACGCCATTGAATATGTCTTGCGGGTCGTTTCAGGCAAGTTTTTGCCTAATGAATTACGCCGGCGACTTCGTACAGGTTATTATTCTTGGCCTTGATGGCTTGATGAAGGAACCTCTGCCCTACCGTGCTCTCCTGTTCCACGGCCACGAGGAAGTAAGGTGCTGTCTGATGGTCTTTTACCCCGGCATTTATGCAGGTCAACGCCACTATGGCTGTACACCTCACTGCTGTCGCCAGAGGTGTACGAATGTGACATCTTGCTGTTCCGTGCGCGCTGGTCGCCATCTGGCTGATTCAAGTCAAATCCCCCGTTAATGCAGACTACCTCGTGGGGATCCACATGGAATGAAATGTACTTCCCGTCATCGCTAGCCGTGCCACAAGCCGGAGCGCTGAAAGGACTGATGCAGTCTTCATTCACATGTGGTGCATTGCTAGTTTCAGCGAAGGTGCGGTGAACAGGTCCCATCAAAAAGCATGTCTTCCATAAGTGAGTTGTCGGCAGCCATGGATTTATTTTGAGAAGCACTCGCACACTTGGTCAATGACTGCCGTGACGTAAGCAGGCCTCAATCTGGCTGGTCGCTAAGGTTGTTCTTGTTGCTGGACGTCTGTCACTGTGGTAGTTTAACTGAGGATTTTCGAGACGAGAAAATGCTCCGTGTCCAGCAGAGGAGCTTCACTCGGCCACCATCTATCATGAGTTCAACTTCACCTGACAAGAAGCAATCAGCTCCCAAAACCATGTCAACGTGCAAGTCCTCGAGGACAGGAACGTCGGCAAGGAACGCTCCCGGCTACGGTGTGTATCTCCAGATTCAGTGCACCGACCGGCAACGCGACCCCGCCAAGGCCACACAAGGGTGCAGCGAAGAAAGCCTGCAGGATGACCTGGACATGGCGCCGATGCAGCGCAGTGCGTGGAGCTTCTGTTTGTACAACTGCCGTGAGCTCACCGATTCTGTCAACGTGGTACAATAGGAAGCCTCCTTGGCAACTTCTCCCCTACCGTTACTGCCACCCTTGTTCGTAGACGGCGTCAAGTGCTCCTCTGCAGCTCCTGACTACCACACCCGTACCTGTCTACGACAAGGGAAGCCGGCCACGCGTACTCGTCCATGAATCCCACTGCCGTGAGTTCCGGGACTACCGCGCACTCCGTTTTCACGATCCAGGACATCGCCGCTGCACTGAGCACAGTGGTGGCCACATTTTCTGCGGCTAACACCAAAGGCTCCCCGGTGTGCTCACCCGACGATGCAGGGCAGATCATACACGCTGCCAAGCGCCTGTCGCAAAACCTGAGCAGTTTAGTGTCTCGCAACTGCTAGTCCTGGACCGCCTCTGTAAGTGCCGGGGCCTCTGTATCTTCCGCGGACTCCACCTCTTGACCGGGTTGCTGCCTTTACTACCTCCCGAACGTCATGTGAACGACATTATGGCTATCTAAGGAGCCGGTCCGCTTCGGAGATAGAATTTACGGATCATGCCAAACCACATTACCATGAGCGGCTGCATGGGAACTACAGTAGTTCTAAGGTTTTCTGGACGACGTATTTCTCTGTGCTGCGCCACGGTGGTCAGGCGGCTAAGGTACTCGTCTGCTGACTAGAAGTTCGCGGGAATAAATCCCGGCTTCGGCGGCTGCATTTTCGATGGAGGCGAAAATGTTGTAGGACCGTGTGGTCTGATTTGGATGCACATTAAAGAACCCCAGGTGTTCGAAACTTCCGGAGTCCTCAACCACAGTGTCTCCCATAATCATATGATAGTTTTGGAACATTAAACCTCCCACATTAGTCAATCAATCAATCAATCACCGTATTCGTCTGAATCAGTACCATCATTTCGCTTGGAAGCCATTATGGCTGGACACACGTGCTGGCAGAAATGGTGGGTGGCCATTGGCCACCTTCGCGATGCCGCCAATGCATGGCATGCCCACGAAGGCGTCCGGCAGCAATCATGGTGAGAATGGTGTGCTAAGTTAACTAGCCTTTTTCGCCCACCATCATGCGCGATGCGCTCTTGAACGCTACATAGTCCTGGTACGGTTCCTGCCCACGGCGAGTTCTTTTCTCCCACTTTGATTTTTTCGCATTTACATTACAATTCATTCTAACAACATCCTCTATACTTTTCTTGGCATTATTGTCTGTCAGAGCTCATGAATATATTGTGCAACATAGAAAAACAAGCCCTTATTTATACACTTCTTTTCTTGATTCATTAACGAGGGTCTCGTACTGGCAGACTTGGTGCCTTGGGTTGTATACGAGGGACTGTTGGCCAGCTGCCAGCTTGTAATGAGTTCACGTGCTGCGTGACACAGGCTCATAAAGGGTGTGCCACACTCGCTGCCATGGCTACTGAGAGTGCTGACTGGCACTCCCACGTTTATATTCACATATATACCCAATAAAATGACTGGGAGGATAGCCGCCATAGTAGATCAATGGTAGAGCATCGAACACGTTTTTCTAAGGTCGCAGGTTTGATACCTGCTCACAGCAAGTAATCTTTTCACCCACTTTTATTTCTTTAACTTTACATTACAATTCGGTCTGAAAACTTTTTCTTTAATTACTTAAATATATATATATATATATATATATATATATATATATATATATATATATATGTATATGTGTGTATATATATATATGTATATATATATATATATATATATATATATATATATATATATATATATATATATATATATATATATATATATATATATGTGTGTGCGTGTGTCACAACGTAATCATATGTGCTCATCTGCAATTTGTACTATACCCTTAACCCGTGCACGTGTGTCACGTTTAACAATTATTTGTAATGTGGTTGACGCCTTGCGGTTCCTTCTTATAAAAAATGTAACTGATGATTGCTTCTGATATCAAAGCTAGCTTTTAAGAACGTGACGAAGGTTTCGTTCTAACACGGCACCTACGCTTCGGAAGCGGTAATGCTACTTGAAGCCTGGTTGGAGTTGATTGAGCCCAATTTCTCGGCGCTGAAAACTCGGAGAGAAGCGCGCTTGGCTGGCTGTTATTGCGGAAGATACCGACTATATATATTGTCACGCGATGCCTGTGGAAATATATATACGTGTCGACGCGCGCACGTGTAAGTCGAGCTAGGCGTGGCCACGTAGCGTTATTCTTTTAAAATTTTATCTATTTGCGATTCTCGCGTCCACGCGTCCATCGTCGAAATCATACTGTTCTACAGGCGCAAACGTACCCCCTCACTTCATCTCATCGCGACAGTTCGCGCGCTACCTTGATTACGGCCGCAGTCGCATGTAATCCGCGCACGATGACTGCGAGATGGTGAGCGTCTCCACGATCGCCTCAGGCGAATGTTTTGTTTGCGCTGCTACTTTTCTCGTCGTCGTTTCGCTGTTTCCATCCCAGTCCCCGAGCCGACCGGAAATTACAGCGTTCTCGAAATGGGGCACTCGCTGTGGTACGGCCCGCCAGAGAGAGAGACTCTGTTGAAATATTTACGGAACTTCCCACGGGCTAAGGGAAGGAGCACGAGTTTGGGAGTCGGTAGGCAAAAAGCAGCCGCCGGGAAGATGCACTGCAGAGCAAAATTTATAAGAAAGTGGATGCTCCATTTGGAGCAGATCGACGCCGCAGTGATGAAAAGGTGGTGATGCGACGGTACTCGTCGTCGTCTCGGCAGCGGCAGAGCCGTAGGCGGTCGCTAACAAAGTTACTTGTGCGAAGCCTATCTGCGCGCGCTCTGCGCGATACCGCTGCTTCGCGCCATCCCGTGGAATAGCGCGCGCGCACGTGCATCCTCGAATAAGCTGCTCGTGTCGACCAATCACGACGCCGCGATGCGGCGCCTCACCCCGAGCTCGTGCTCATTTGAGAGAAGGATCCACATTTCGAACCCCTATATGTTATTTAGTGGCGATGACTGGCATAAACAAGATAGGTAGGCGATCACGTATCTGCTCAAAACCGGATGCATCGCCAACAGTAAAGATAGTTCTGATTTTGTTGCACTAGCCTGCTTTTAAGTTTGTTGGCATGACACTTTTATTTAATGGATAGTGATTGGAAACTACTACGGGACTGAAAGCACCCTTAAGGCAAGGGCGTCATACTCCACACATCGAGACTGACAACGCTAGTTTACGGACGTGTTTTATCACATGGCGGGCAGTCAAAAAGTGAAGTCGTTTCGATGCTTCACACTGTGGCTTGTAGCGGGTCGTGGCGACCGCATTCTGTGGTAGCGGGGCCGGTCGCCGTCGCTCCTTCGAGCCAAGGACTAGGGGAGAGCTTTGGACAAACTCAACGGATTTATTTACATTTTTACAGTGAGTTGTCGAGATGAAGACAGAAGAGAAGAGAGTTGGGCGAGGCGCTGCACGCCCTTTTTGTTGACCCCCGTTCCCTAGGTCCCTAGGTTGGGGATCACTACACAAAACAATGCGGACCAATGGTGATGTGGAAGTTCCTCTCAGTGAAGTACCGCCCGTCATGTATGTTCATAGAGGCACAACACTGGCTTGCACATAAACACACACCCTTGCCACTAGTCGCAGCGCTGCCGTAGAACAGGGAGGGGGAGAGCGGAAGACACACGGGCGCCTCGACCCCTTTGGTGCCGGCCTCGCGCTGCGCTTCCATGGGAAGATCTTAGCGCGCCCTTTCGAGAGGTGCCAGGTTCGTGGAATCCTCTGGGGAGAGCCCTTTGTCCAGCGCTGTCGTCGTCTGCTGGTTAACGCGCTAACGATGCGTAGCCCAGGCGGGAGATAGAGCGGCGGCTCCATAACCCTCTTTGGCAACATTCCACACAGTTGGCGCCGCTGTCAATCAGTGGGCGCCCTCTCGTGTAGGAGGCCCCTGTTGCTTCCTCCGTCCAGCCGTGGCGAGACTATTCTTTTGGCACTAATCCGGCGTGGCGAATGACCCGCTGGGTCAAAGCATAGCTTGATTGCTCTTCCACCGACGGGAAGATCTCGGACGTCGGTTAGTATCAGCTGCTCGACGGGAGAGATCACAGTAACCGCAGTCTTCCAACACCATTGAAACCACAAAGACCAACCGCTAGAACCAGCAAGCACCGGCAGTGAGTTTTCGGCAACCAGGCCGGTCTTTCAAATGTGCCACAATGCACCTACGCTTTTTTTTTCTTAAATGGCAACCACACTAATACTCTTGCTCATAGCTAAACACTTCGATTACTCAAAAGACCACTTAAAGCTATTACGGAAAAACGCCCCTCATCTGAAACAAAAGAAAGCAAAAGCAAAAGAAAAGCTAAAAAGCTCTGCTCAATGTGTCAACATTGGCGTTCGCGGAACCCTTCTTATACTTCACAGTGAAGTTAAGCTCCTGAAGCGCAAGGCTCCAACGTAGTAGTCGTGGATTCTTTCCCGACATTTGCGATAGCCATGCCAGTGGGCAGTGGTCAGTGACGAAGACAAAAGAAGTTCCGTAGAGGTAGCAGGCTAATTTTTGGGTAGCCCACACAATGCAGGCACATTCTTTTTCCGAAGCACTGTAGTCCTTCTCACGAACAGAGAGTTTCCTGCTGGCGTACAACACAGGGTGCTCGTTCCCGTTCTCATCCTCCTGGCACAGTATTACTCCTAAGCCTCTGTCTGGCATCGCATTGCACAATAAAGAGACGATCATAGTTCGGTGCATGCAGTACGGGTGAGCTAACAAGATCCGCTTTGAGCCCCTGGAAGACGCCCTCCATTTCCGCACTCCAAACTACCTTTTCTGGAGCCTTCTTGCGCAGTGCATCCGTTAACGGAGGGGCTACCTCCGAGTACTGAGGGATGTAGCGCTGATAATACCCTGTCAGCCCTAAAAAGGAGCGGATAGCCGTTTTGCTTTTTGGTTGCGGGAACTCGCTATTCGCCTCTACTTTCAACTCGTCAGGTCGCCTCCTGCCCTGCCCTACCACGTGCCCTAGGTACCGTACTTCGGCGCGAGCTAGCTGGCACTTAGCCGGCTTCACTGTCAGTCCAGCGTGCGTCAAACGTCTAAGGACATCGCTAAGATGGTACAGGTGATCTTCCCATGTATTGGAATAAATAGCGATGTCGTCTAAGTAGGGAACAGCATAGCCTTCAGCCCCCTGCAGAACTCGGTTCATTAGCCTTGAAAAGCAAAAGGGGGCGTTCTTAAGGCCAAAGCTATGAACTAGGGGCCTAAATGTGCCCATCGGCGCCACAAAGGCCGCATAAACACTAGCTCGTTTAGTCATTGGAACTTGCCAATAGCCTCTTACTAAGTCCAAAGTCGAGACGTATTTAGCGGCGCTCACTTTTTCCACCAGCTCCTCTACGTTGGGTATAGGATAGGTTTGGTCCTTCGTAATCGCGTTAAGTTAGCGGTAATCCAAGCAAGGCCGTGGATCCTTCCCCGGAACTTCAACGAGAATCATAGGAGACGCGCAGGTGCTTTCGCAAGGTTCGATAAGTTTAAGCTCGATCATTCGATCTACTTTTTTTTCAAGATCTCCTGCTGTCGCGGGGCTAGCCTATACGGCCTCGACTTCACAGTGGTGTCAGAAGTTAGCTCAATGTCACGAGTGATAACCTGAGTTCGCCCTGGCCTTTCCGAGAAAACAGTGATGTGTTCTGACAACAAGTTGCGTAAGTCGACTTTCTGCATCTCAGTCAAGCCCTCGGCTGGCGCTATGGCTTTCATGACATCGGTAACCTCCATTGATCTTCCAACCTCTACCAAGCCTGGAATTTCAGGTGTTAGCTCCTCCGTGCTGTTAAGAGCCAAGTTCACTTTCTGCACTTCTCCCACATAACTCTTCATTAAATTGTGGTGGTAAATGACAACCTCTCGGCGTCTTCCTCTACGTTCCAGTGCGTAATTTGTGTCCGAGAGCTTCTTCACAACCCGAAAGGGCCCCTCCCATTGAATCTCCAGCTTATTTGCTCGCGAGAGGCGCAAGATTATTACCTGATCGCCTTCCTGATAAGCTCTCAGTTTCGCGTTTCGATCGTAGTAGCTCTTGGCTCTACTTTGCGCCTATCTCATGTTCGCCTCAGCAATGTCGCGAGCACACCACAGCCTTTCCAGTAATTCCAAAATGTACTCGACCACCGTAGGGTCGGTACTCTTCGACTCCCAGGTTTCGCGCAAAAGTCGCAGTGGAGACCTGAGCGTCCGTCCGTAAACCAGCTCTGCGGGGCTGAAACCCGTCGCTTCATGAGTGACCAATCTCAGCGCAAACAGCATTGCCGGAAGACAAGCATCCCACTTACACTTTCTTTCAAAGATAAGGGCTCGCAGAGCTCGTTTCATCACGGAATGACACCGCTCTACACTATTGGACTGCGGGTGGTACACAGAACTGTGGATTATTTTCATTCCACACTTTTCCAGGAATCCCGTAGTGAGAACGCTGGTGAATACTGAGCCCTGGTCGCACTGTATCTCCTGAGGAAAGCCCACTCTCGAAAAAATAGACAGTAGTGCGTTGACTACCTCTACGGAGCTTTGCTCCTTCATTGAGATCGCCTCAGGAAATTTGGTTGCTGGACAAACGGCGGTAAGCAAATACCGGTAGCCTGACTTTGTCACTGGGAGTGGTCCCACAACATCTATTACCAGCCGGCGAAATGGCTCCGAAATGAGCGGAACAAGCTTAAGTGGTGCCTTTCTCTTCTCGTGCGGTTTTCCCACTCTCTGGCAGGTGTCATGCGCTCTTACGTGCTTCTCAACTTCTTTGAAGCATCCTGGCCAATAAAACTACGTTAGGGGCCTATCTTTGGTCTTCCAAGCTACTAAATGCCCCGACCAACCAACTCCGTGACAGAGATCCACAATGTCAGGCCGATACTTAGCCGGCACTACAATCTGGTCGAACGTGCGACCTTTTGCAGTCCGGTAGTGGCGGTACAAGATGACATTTTTGAGAGGAAAACTGACATTCTTCCTCGCCACCCCTTCCCTGACGATGTTCCAAATCTCCTTAAGGCTGGGATCGCTTTTTTGCTGCTCGATGAGCTCGTCTCTTGTCACTTTCCCCAGTACATTGCTTAGTGCTTTTGATACCGGCAACACGAGCAGCCCCTCCTCCGATTCCCTTTCCGCTGTATCAGCGCTAGTCCGCTTCTCTGACCCCTCTCTTTCTTTTTCAGTAGGCGACGGGATAGCAGGCTCCACTGCGCTGAATCCAGCTGGTGTTGCTGGACTTCCGGTGAAACTCGGTTCTTGCCGCTCTTGTTCGGCTGCTAACGCTCGTGCTTTAGCTCGTGTCAAGGCTTGTACTGTTCCCTCGTGAAAACTTTTCCCTTGTTCTCTCAGCAGATGGTCGGTCCGATTCGAGAACAAATAGGGGTACTGCGGGGGCAGCTTGTCTGACACCGCCGCTTCTGTCTCCACTTCTCCGAACGGCCCTGTGAGGATTACTCGAGCTACCGGAAGACAAATGCTTCCATCTTCCAAAACTGGTTTAATTCATGCGCACATGCCGTTGTAGTCTGCTTGTGCCACATAGTCAGGGTGCACCAGATCCATGGTTGCCCCACTGTCTCGTAAGACACGGCACGGTTTTCCGTTCACTGTTAGGTTAAAAAGGTACGGACTAGGAAGCTCCTTGCTAGTGGCTGAGTCAGAAGTGTACGAAAGGGCTGGCCTGGGCCTACGACAGCCTACGGCAATATGCCTTTCCTCCATGCATTTGTAGCAAGTAGGTGGTTTCCGAGCCTCAAAAGGACTTTTTTTGAAAGAATCCCCCGAAACCTTTCCCTCCTGTTTGTTTATTGATCCTTGACCACTTGCAACGAAGTCCGTCTTTTTCTGTGCCGTCGTACCTGCGCGAGCTCCCTGCTTCGCCGTCCAAGGTTTCTCTTTATCTCCCGCTTTTGTTAAAGGAACCTCGTCTCTTTCTCTCCGGCGTGACGCGTACTCGTCAGCCAAGTCGGCCGCTGCCTGTATTGTTTTTACGCCGGCTCTATCTTGGATCCAGAGCTTCATTGACTCGGAAAGTTTTGAAAAAAACTGTTCGAGAGCCACTACTTCAAGAGCCATTTCGAAATTCCCAAAAGCGTTGGCTCCTTTAATTCATTCTACTAAGTTGACCTTCAACTCGTAGGCAAACTCAGAATACGTGCTGCCCTGCTTCTTTGTCAGATTGCGAAACCGCTGGCGGAACGCGTCTGGCGAAAGTCGGAACCTCTTTAGAAGGCTATCCTTCACTTTGTCATAGTTGTCCGCATCCTCCACCACAAGCCGCGTGATTACATCCGCTGCTTCATATGGCAGCAAACTTAACAAATTTCGAGCCCATGTGCTACGACCAAGCTTCGATTTTTCACAGGTTCTCTCAAAGTTCACAAGAAAGAGGCCCACATCTTGCCCTACTTTGAAGGGTTGCATTAGTTTAGATAAATCACAAAGATTTTGTCTGCCTTCTACCTCCACTCCTTGGACCCCTGCAATCTTCCTCATTTCCACTTCGAGTCGCAACTGTTTTATCTCCAGTTCTTTTTGCCTTAGCTGACGCTCCTGTTCCTCACGCCTTTCTTGGCGTTCCTGTTCCTGTCGCCTTTCCTGATGCTCCTGTTCCTCACGCCTTTCCTGACGCTCTTGTTCCTGTCGCCTTTCCTGACGCTCCTGTTTCTCACGCTTTTTCTCGCGCTCCTGTTCCTGTTGCTTTTGAATCTCGTTCCACATTTCTTTAATATCTTCACCGCTCAAATTCAAGCCATCCATAGCGCTAACAATTGCGTCTTTTTTCATCCCTGCATCTACTTCTGCTCCCAGCTCCTCCCCCAGAATCAGGAGCTGATTCTTCAACAAACGCTTCCAGTCCGTGACAGAGAACTAGTGTGGTGCAGCTCACTCTCTACCCAGAAGTTCCGTAAATAACTACTTCTATGGTAGCATCTACCAGCGAAAAGATTTCACTTCTATCTTATCAGCCTGGCAACCAAAAAACCAAAGCCAGCACTCACCAGTCCACAGCTGCCAGTCTCCATGATCTCGGCGTGTTGTACATTCTCCGTCCTCCAGGCTCACATCCAACCGCTTGCCATCCAGTTGTTGCGCGTCGTGGCGACCGCAGTCTGCGGGTAGCGGGGCCGGTCGCCATCGCTCCGTCGAGCCAAGGACTAGGGGAGAGCTTTGAGCAAACTTAACGGATTTATTTACATCTTTACAGTGAGTTGTCGAGATAAAGACAGATAAGAGGAGAGTTGGGCGAGGCGCTGCACGCCCTTTTTGTTGACCCCTGTTCTCTAGGTCTCTAGGTTGGGGATCACTACACAAAACAATGCGGACCAATGGTGATGTGGAAGTTCCTCTCAGTGAAGTACCGCCCGTCATGTATGTTCATAGAGGCACAACACTGGCTTGCACATACACACACACCCTTGCCACTTGCCGCAGCGCTGCCGTAGAACAGGGAGGGGGAGAGCGGAAGACGCACGGGCGCCTCGACCCCTTTGGTGCCGGCCTCGCGCTGCGCTTCCATGGAAAGATCTTAGCGCGCCCTTTCGAGAGGTGCCAGGTTCGTGGAATCCTCTGGGGAGAGCCCTCGGACCAGCGCCTTTGTCGTCTGCTGGTTAACGCGCTAACGATGCGTGGCCCAGGCGGGAGATAGAGCGGCGGCTCCATAACCCTCTTTGGCAACATTCCACACAGTTGGCGCCGCTGTCAATCAGTGGACGCCGTCTCGTGTAGCCGGCCCCTGTTGCTTCCTCCGTCCAGCCGTGGCGAGACTATCCTTTTGGCACTAATCCGGCGTGGCGAATGACCCGCTGGGTCAAGGCATAGCTTGATCGCTACAGGCTGTGCAGACATGAAATATTAAGTTGCAGGTCCTGGGAAGGATTACGCAGCCATGGTGTAAGTGCAGAATTCAAGAGAGATATAGAGCCAACTGTTAAGTGAAAGGCAGGGAGGTGAAATTGTAAATGGCAAGTATAGGGGTATCTCTATACATTTTGCAGTATGTTACCCTCCTACTTCCATTAAATATGACTGTATGTAAGTCTCCGGGTTACCTAAGGTAAATAGAAGCAATAGCGCTGATATGGGGACATGTACGTTTAATTTGAGTTGGCTAGACCAACTTGTATGGGTAGATCAAGTGTAGTGATAATGTTCATGACCGTTATTAGGATGTTTGTCGAGCGCAATTTCATTGGGTGGAGGTGGCTTTTCCTCGGAACTAAGCCGAACTGGGACAAATACAAGTTCATTAAATTTATTCATGCTGTCACATGGTCGTGACGTCGACGTAGGTAACTTATGGCAAATCAAAGAGGGTCCCGCTGTGGTGGTCTGGTGACTAATGTACTTGGCTGCTGACCCACAGGTCGCGGGATCGAATCCCGGCTGCGGCGGCTGAATTTTCGATGGAGGCGGAAATGCTGTAGGCCCATGTGCTAAAATTCGGGTGCACGTTTAGGAACCTCGGGTGGTCGACATTTCTGGAGCCCTCCACTATGACGTCTCTCATAATCATATGTTACTTTTGGGACGTTAGGCCCCACATATCAATCAAGTTAAAAAGGGAACTCTTTATTTCGCCAAACTTGGGGCCAGGAAACTGGAGGACAGGCTACAGAAATACAAACTGCCACGGATAGCGGTGAACGCAGCGTCGGCCGTTGATCAACTAATAAGCGGCGAGACACGTCGGCATTTATACATGTGCCGTCAATGTTTCCAGGCTTATCACTTGTTAACGCGCAAGCTCTGGCATAATCTTGAGTCCTGTGCGAAATTCTAACAGAACGATCTGCAATAATCGCGTACGTTCTCGAATAATGAGGTGCAGTTCGCGCTGAGCATTCCTGAAAATAAGCTTTGTGGACGAAAACCGAATAAAACAAGAGTTAAAATAAGGAACAGGCGTGGCATTGACCCCATCTAAAATAGCATCGTCCGGATTCTTAAAACAGAATACGTGCAAAAAAGCATGCAACAGGGCAAGAAAATACAATAATAAAGGGGTATAGGCAATAAAGTACATTAATAGAGAAACAAAAACAAAGTCCTTAATCTCCTTCACGTGATTGATTGATATGTGCAATTTAACGTCACAAAACCACGCTATGATTATGAGAGACGCCGTAGTGGAGGGCTCCAGAAACTTCGACCACCTGAGCTTCTTTAACATGCGCCCAAATCTGAGCACACGGGCTTACAGCATTTCCACCTCCATTGGAAATTCAGCCACTGCAGCCGGTATTCAATCCCGCGTCCTGCGAGTCAGCAGCCGAGTACCTTAGCCACTAGACCACCATGGCAAGGCCTCCTTCACGTGCGTGAAACGGCTTGAGGCGCATGACATCAACGAATTCAGGTCGTGCACGGTGCCGTTGAGAGTTCTTGATGCCATCGGGAACAACCTCGTAGTAAACGGAGAAGGCGAACTACCCTGTACTCTCTGAATTCCCGTCACCGACGTTTTCACTTAGTCCACGTCGGCGTATTAGCGTCCACACCCCAACACGGGCAGCAAATCGGTATTCCGCGAAGTGTCATCGAAAATTGCAGTGACGGCTGTCGATCTTCTGTTGGTTCTTGGTGCTGAGACGGGCGAGTTGTCGTGTTTATTAGTCAGTGACGTTGACCGCATGGGGTCAAGCGTCGTGGAGGGGTTCGTTCCGCAAGCCAACTTGTATGGCAACATCTGCGTCGTCTCCTACACCGCCATGTTGTATGCGAAAGTCGCGCACAGAAGCATGGTGGCCCACGTATTGTGTTCGACGTTGACGTACATGGCCAGCATGTCGGCAATTGTCTTCTTTAGCCGCTCGGTGATATAATGATCTGTGTGTGGTACGCTGTCGTCTGGCGGTGGCTTGTCTTGCTATGTACCAAAATCGCCTGAGTTAACTCCTCAGTCAAGGCCATACCACTGTCGGCAATGAGGACCTCTAGTCACCGAGGTTGAGGTTGTCAGTAGCTATGTGGGTTCATTTGTTCGGGGGATTCAGCGTCAGGAACGGTCCCACCGCAAACTCTTCGTCACCCGGAATACTGAACCTCCTCTTACCGGACACGTCTACTCACAGTCAAGCTATATACTCAGCTGGTTCTTTCCTCGCCCATCCTCGTTCATTAGTAAGTCCATATCAATTTGCTGGAACGGCCAGTGAGGTGGTTCGTTGGACTGGAGAAGTCTGGTTAGCGTAGTCAACGGTGTCATTTCTCTTTGGCACTCCCGACATTTCCTTACGTAACGAGCGACGTTGGTGGGAAGGCGTGGCCAGTATAGTACTTCTCTTGTATCCTCACGAGCGCGCGGGAAAAATTGAGGGGTCCAGCCATTTGGGATGTCATGCAGGGCCTGCAGATTTTCCGGTCGCATTGCCGAAGGTGCAATGATAAGGTAGCTGGCTCGGGCTGGAGGGAAGTTCGTCTTAACAAAGACGTTATTTTCCAAAAAAAGGTGACTCCTGTCCACGCCTGAATACTTCTGGGAGCATGGTGGTGCGGCCTTCGAGGTATTCCACTAGGTCTTTCTGTTCCGGATAGGCTCGCTGTTACTCATCGAAGTCATCGGCACTGATAGTTCCCAAGAAGCACTCAGCATCCTGGTCATCCTGCCGTGGTAGATCAATGGGGGTGGGAGTCAGGCAGTTAGCGTCGAAGTGTTTCCTTCCAGACTTGTACACGAAAGTAATCTGGAATTCTTGAAGTCTTAGTCTTCATCGTGCGAGACGACCTGAAGCATCCTTTAAGTTAGCTAGCCAACACAGGGTGTCGTGGTCGCTCACAACTTTGAAAGGCCAACCGTAGAGATAAGGGCGAAACATTGACGCTGTCCAGATGATGGCAAGGAACTCCTTTTCTGTTGTGGAACAGTAGGCCACGGCCTTGGATGGCGACCGGCTAGCATAACGTATAACCCTTTCTAGGCCATCGGTTCTTTGCACCAGGACGGCGCCGAGTCTTACGCTGCTTGCATCGGTAAGTACTTCTGTTTGCGCAAGTATGAACGGCGTCTGCAGGCATCGTTTAAGTTCTTGAAACGTTCCCTATTGTGCCGTTTCCCACCTGTATCCGATGTCACTTTTCGTGAGATGAGTTAGCGACTCGGCAATCTGTGAGAATGCCTTGACGAAACACCTGTTATGGGCGCACAGTATGAGGAATCGGCGTACTGCCTTCTCGGTGGTGGGTGGCGAGAAATCTGCGATGGCTACTGGTTTTGCTCCAATCGGCGTGGACTCCAGACTTGCTAATAACGTGTCCTAGGAACAAGGGCTCCTCCTACACGAAGCGCCACCTTTCTGGCTTCAGGGTGAGTCCGGAGGCTTTGATAGCTTGATGTAGTGCTTGAAAGCCCCGGAGATGCTCGTCGAAGCTCGAGGGAAACACGGCGACGTTGTCCAAGTACCCTAAGCAAGACTACCACTTCAATTCAGGCAGCATAGTGTTCATACCATGCTGGAACGTCGCAGGCACCCAGAAAAAGACCAAATAGCATGACCTTGAACTTGAAGAGGCCGTCTGGTGTGACCAAGGCAGTCTTCTCTCGATGTCTTTTGTCGACCGCGATTTGCCCATAGCCAGTCTTAAGGTTCATTGACGAAAATTACTTCACGCTGTGGAGTCGATTCAAGGCATCGTCTATACGTGGGAAAGGGCACAAGTTCTTCTTAGTGATTTTGTACAGGTGGTGGTAATCGACGCAAAAGGGAAAGGTTCCGTCTTTCTTCTTCACTACTGCTACGAGTGCCGCCCACGGACTCTTGGATGGCTGATTGATGTCGTCGCATTGCATTTCGTCGACTTGTTTCTTTACAGCCTCGCGTTCGTGTGTCAAAACTCGGTACGGGCTCTGACGAACGGTTCGGGTACTTCCTTTTGTTATGATGTGATGTTTTGCGACCGGGGTTTGTCCCATTCTCGTGGATAACAAGAAGCAGTTCTTGAATTGCAGGAGCAGGGTCTTGAGCTGGTTTTGTTTGCACTTCGAAAGGCTCTGGTTAGGGGGCTCAATACGTCGAACCAGCTTTGGCAGCGTTGAAGAGGGCGAACACATTGCTGGCGTCCACGAATTCGTCGATGTAGGTCACCGTCGTAGTGACGTTGAGGTACCTATATTCATGGCTGAAGTTTGTCAGCACTACCTTTGTTTTGCCGCCACGCAGCGCGGCTATGCCTCTTGCGACGCAAATCTGACGTTTTAAGAGCAGGTGTGAACCACCCTGGATTATGCTTTCAATGTTTTCGGCCTTTTTGTGCCGACAGAAGTGATGACGCTGGAGAAAGGCAGCATGGTGATTTGCTCGGCATGGTCACTGTGCCGACGGTGACTCTTCTCACGACAAACATAGTTTTTATCCTGTGAACGCACCGAGTTGATAGATTGTTCAGAAGGAAACCAATAGTAGGTAGAGAGCAACCAAAAACAACGTTCTGAGAACCCTTCTGCTCAAAATAAATCTTAAATATACAATGTTAGGCAGCCATTCACAAATTCGGGCATGAGCTAATTGTGCACCTGTTACGCGCACTTCAATAAATGACTGATGCGACTAAACACACAATAAAACCCGCGCTCGCGCGAACGTACACGTGCTCTTTGAAAATTTTATGTATAATTTATTTTTCTCTTCCGTAGCTGTTCAGCACCTTCAATGAAAGCCAAGCAGAGTAATATCGAGTTACTTGAGAAGAGTGCTCGGACTTTTATATTCGTTCACGCGAACAAAATGTAGCAATAACGAGAAACAAAGGTGCTCTTTTTCAATTCTTTTCTAACAAGCTTGGGAAACATTTCCAAATGGCATCCTCCGAAGCTATAGTGTTACGCTCACTTTAAAGCCTTGGAGGAATAAGGGGGGGGAAGGGGGTGCGAGAGTGCCTGACACGCGAAACACACTTATTGTTTCGCAAGGCTTAGGATTGTCTTAGTGCCCTTCAATACATGACTGGTGACTGAGGAAAAGTTATGCTTAAATGCACCTAGAGTCTTTGAAGCAGCCCACGTGCCTTGGTTGCAGTAACAGCTTCGCCATCGACATGTCGTTTGTCAACTCCGTTGTTGCGCCATGCATTAGTGATACTGGAGCACGCGTCATGAAAAAAGACAATAATCATTGGTCGAGAATGGAGTGCTGCGAAGGCTGAACTCACCCCCATCAGCATGGATCACTAGCTCCACTGGCAGCGAGAGCCCATGCGAAAGCGGATCGGTGACACGGTGTCAAGCGTGGCAGAGAGGAAAAGCGCTGACATATACGGCTGTGCCTTTATGTACACCTGCTTGGATTCACTTCTATTTTCACTTGCGCCATAGACCAATATTCATGACATATCGCCATCTTGCGTTTTAGTTTAGATATATCTAATAAAAGAGTCGCTTAAGCTTTCACTCGCTTATAAATTCATATACTATCAGCTGTCAAAATATTTCTGCCTGTGCGACAAGAGCGTTTTGACGACTCTGTCATTTTACACCGCCCACCTCAATAACGCAAGTAAGTTGCTTCTGGTGTGCATGATTTCATTGTCCTAATATTGGCCCCATATGTCGAAGCACAGTCGTTCAGAAAAAGCTCGGCTTCTTGTATGCAATCCGTGCTAATGTTACGTATTCGCTCGGTGAAGTATACGCTTTGAGAAACAATGGCAACCATTTTTTTAGGGGAGCTTACTCTGCCTCACTATTCTCCTGTAGGCATAGACGGCTCTGAGCTAGCGGGAAGGTCGGTAAACAGGTATGAAATGTTGCATCAGAGCAGGGCTGAGCAGTATCGCCATAGTAATTCAGAGTAGCTGTATTGCTGTATCGAGATGCTTCTTACAAATGTATTTGTATCTCAGTAGCGAAATACTTTTACGATGTATCACCCGAGACACGATACTATCCAGGACACGGATATCTCGTTACTTTTTTTTCGAAAATGATCTGAGACGTGCATACAACGGGAAAAAAATATTCTGCTGTGACTTTGACAGTCCGCCGCGAGATATGCACCTACCATTTTTTCATTTCTGCTGAGCGCGAAACTGGCTCCTACCTTCTTGAAAGCAAGCTAGTCGCTCTGTGGCCCGCATCCAATGGTGCACTTCCACGAAGAACTGGAATGTGTTTGAATGATCGCCTGCTTGAGCTTGCCAACAATGTTATACTGCCATTTTTAATTCGAACACTGATATTTACATTGTTAGTAGCATTGTATACTGCACAATTAGCGCCAATGAACGGCGCCGTTTTTTTTAAATGTGTTCCTTCAAGTCAAATAAACGAGCAGTGTTTGTTCTTTTTCTCTTGTTCTCTTGTTCTTTTTTTCTTCTTTTTTAGTGGTGCCCATTTGAGAAACCGGAGGTTATCACGGAAGCCACAAAACACCCAATGAAATCAGTGTGTAATGCCATGTGTCATCAACAATACTTCTTTCTAAAAAGCATTTCCGGAAGACGCCAGTGTAGTCACACGGCGATTGGAAGGAGGTCTTTTCCTGTTTCCTATCGAATTCCTTGTTTTGTTCGTTTTTCTTTCTGTTTTTGTGTGTTTTTCTGATTAGCAAAAAATTATTTCATCGTCGTAAGGAACAAATATTAGAAAACAGTGTTCAAACATTAAAGACAGCAATAAACACACGAAGAAAAGATCAGCACAAAGTACATAAAACGTTCAAACAAAAATGTCCAGTTCCGTAAAAAGTCCGTATACCACGTGCTACTATGAACTAAAACGTACCCACACAGTTATAATTTTCTAGGAAACACTATACCTTCAACTGGAAGTAAACGCTCAATTTCATTGTTTATGTGTTCCCCTCCGGCTTTGCGCTAGGGCACTTTAGCAAAACTGCACACACACTAGCCTGAACCGCTAGCCTTTGAAGGTCATTGAAGTAAGCGCCGCCATTACAATGGTAGCTCAGAATTTAAAAGGCTCTCTTTCTTTTTTAGTCAGAGCCGCATTCTAACCGCTGTGAATAAAAGCATACTTTTCCCCAATTCATTTGTTTATAGTTCCAGCGCCTCAATTGAACTATGCTACTTCTAGCATAGCTAATAGTGTTGCCACCAAGTATTCCGATTTCGGTGTACAATGCATGTGACCTTTTCTCTCATACAGTATATTTTTATTGCAACTATTATCTGTAAATATGTCATTATTAACAATTATATGCAGCGTAAGCCTTCCTTGTAATGCCTTAATGGCACTC
Organism: Rhipicephalus microplus; assembly: GCF_043290135.1. NCBI lineage: Eukaryota > Metazoa > Arthropoda > Arachnida > Ixodida > Ixodidae > Rhipicephalus > Rhipicephalus microplus. The sequence continues at coordinate 114,267,030 of NC_134710.1, read as the reverse complement.
AGTGTACGGTGACTAAATAATCAATAAATTTTGTTGCAAGTTTGAATGCGCGGCGTATTTTAAATAATATGCTTCACATAACAAATGTCGGTACGGAGTATGACTATATCCCGGAACATTGATCTGTATTGCTGTATCTGTATCTGTATCTGTATTGCTGCATCTGTATTCCGGAATACTTTTTTCGCGTTTTCGTGAAAGTATCTTTGAAATATATCCCGTTACGTCAATTACAAATGTATCTCAGTATCTGTAATTTAGGCTTTCAAGTCGTGTATTTTGATATCTGTATACCAGAATACCTTTTCGGGTATCTTTGCCCAGCCCTGCATCAGAGCTGTTGCGGGTGATCTTCATTACTTCGGCTCGCCCTCAATCACCACGCAGGCATTCTGTTCAGATGGTTAACAAGAGAAGCTAACACGCGTCCCGCGTGCTTCCAACTCTCGCTCTAATATTGGTCACATCTATAGAGAAACCTTAATTGTTTTTTGTCGACCGTGTGCTTCTTTGTTCATTTGTAGTGAACCAGTGTGGTGTGTGGTAGGATTTGTCAAATTTTGGAGCCACATTAGCGCTATTAGAGTTCTGCTTTCTTCTTTTGTCTGCTTCCTTCCCCTCCTACAGCAAAGCTATTATAGTCCATTTCGTCATGTGTCATAAATTATCATCCTCATTAACCGGTTCCCGCTGAGCCAACTGAGCACAAACCACCTATGCTGTATAGATAGTTAACAAGAAAAGCTGAATCTTGCCTATCAGCTCTGCTATGACCCAGACTTGCGCAATCTAGTTTCAACTGCTTTAATTTTTTTCTTTCTATGAAAGACGATTTTCACATGGCGTATCTACTTACGCCGACACCATCACAACTTCAGACGACAGCGACAATTCTGGTGACCTCACGCAGCGGTATGACTAGTCGTGATTTGCTGTATGAGCAGCCGTGGAAACATCTCGATATCTTGAGCTAGCACGTGTCGAGAAGCTCGTACCGTGTTGTAACGTCAGGGTACAGTATAAAATAAAAGTCGCTTTTAAAAACATATATACTGCAATTACATTTTCATGGTGCACTTACTAATACATGTTCTACGCTAATGAGGACTCGGCCTTTCATTTGATGCAAAAAGGATCCAATAAATTTTGACTTCAGCACCCTTTTAGGCCGAAAGCATGAACAAAAGATATTCCGGTTTTCAGTAAGGTTCAGAGATCTTGAAAAATGAAACGTCTGTGTCAACGAACTCACTAAAAACGCGCTGTTTAAAGTAAGCGTGTTGAATAAAAGCCACTGGGGTAAAGCGAAAGTGCATCCTTGATGACCTGCGTGACCTCACGTGCCCCTACAGCTTTGTTCTCACGTAGTTTTAAACGTATGCGCTTAGTGATGATCAAAATACTAAGGTAAAGACACGTGGTAATTCTTGTGAACTCGTTGTCATTGCAGCTTTCACAGATGTTAAATCGAGCCCGCATATGCATTCACTGCGAGTTTTTGTCACTGATAAAGCGCCACTGCCGTTCAAATAGCGTCGAAGCGCTGTTACAGCGAGATATATGAAAAAAAATATAACCGGGCTACCCTATGCTAAAAACCTAAATTTTGCCGGTTCTTCAAACCTTCGAAGGCGTGGACATCGAAATGCTTGAAGGAAATGTTGGCCTCGGACAATATCTCTATATCCATTTAGGAAAAAAGTATATAATAGTGCGAACACAGAGAAAGCAGTGAAGCTGGTGGCGCTCGCCTTCTTCTTCTACTCCACCTGACCCACACTTTAGTTTCCCACCTCTTGATGTGCCATACTATACACGGTCTTCCTATACGTTACCCTCTCCGCTCCTCATCCTCATTTCCCCTCCTCACTTCTTGCAGTACCATACTACACAAGGCTATGCTATGCTTTACTCTCTTCCCTCATTTAATTTCTTAATGTCACTTCCCTTTCCCAGCCCGTTTTATATTATACCATAGACAGCTGCGCTATGGATTATGCCGTCCTTACTTTCCTCCTGCTCACCCTCCTCTTTAACTCGTCACGGTGGTATAGTGGCTTTCTCGGCTGCTGAACCACAGGTCACGGGATTGAATTTGAAGAGATCGAAGAGATTTTGGTTCGTCCTTTTCTCTTCACTTGCCGGACTTCACACCAGTATTCCATGCAGAAATAATGGCAAATATTTTGGCACTGTGTAAACTCCCAGCATATAGTTCTTCAGTAGTGATGCTAACAGATTCCTTGTCCATGTGCACTGTTCTAGCAGCATCTCACTCATCGAGCTGTCTCGCACAACTTCATTCGTATATTCCAAATAATAAGCGGAACGTCCATCTGGTTTGGGTACCAGACCACGCTTGATTAGAAATAAAGGAATCAGCGGACACCTTAGCGGCAGCATCCGTTAAACGACCTGTCCTAAAAGTTCTAAAACCATCCCGCAATAACGCATTCTCACGATTCAGAAACCTTTGTCAGCACGAGGAACATACGAGATCTGCTGTTCTGAGCGACACAAATTTCCAGCACCTTAGGTATCCGTGGAATAGGTCATAGTGCAGCACAATTGGAAGTTTACAAAATGGCAATGCAGACGACCGTCATTAAATTTTTGTTTACACAGGCCAGGATTCATTCCTTCTTTCCCAATGTAACTCTTGTATTGAAGTAGAAAAGATCAAGCCCTTCTTTATGGAGTGTATCAGAACCTATGGCAAAGATTTTCAAAACCACCTTTTCAAAACAAAAGACCTTGAGCTTTCTACATCGGCATTGCTCTCCCTGGGGGCATCAACCCTAGGGAACTTCGACAGGGTGATTTGCGAGGCTACATTTAATTATTTAAAATAATCAGAGAATGAAATGTTAGTACTGAGAGTACATCTAAAACATCTTTCACCTATCCATTCACCTTAACTCCATCAATTATTAGTTCATATGTTTAACTTTAAGTAGCATTGCATTAAAAGACATTAAAACTATCCCAAAGATTTTTTTTGTTTCTTAATGACAAATTTTTGCCGCAAAGTGTCCCAAACTCTGCGTTTGTGATATTTCGTGGCTAAAGTATGTCATTAAGCAAGTACCAACTAGGCCAACAATCAGTCTTGACACAATATATATTTTTGGTTCTCTTTAGATTACCTTTTTTGCATATTTTCACCCTCTTTTTCTCCTTTCTCTTTCTTTGTTTTATAATTTTTTTGTTTTGTATCACAATTTCTACGGCCGCATGCCTCGTGGCCGATCCCCCGTGGTGGGTTGCGTCATTCTTCAGGGAATCATCATCACCATCATCATCAATCCACATGCTTTGTCTAGGGTGTAGGAAGAACCAATATTTAGAGGTCATTATTGTATTTAGTATTGTATACCTCTCTAGGGCCACTCCAAATAAAACAAAAAGTTGAGACATTTTAACTTAGCCTTTCGATTCCACAAGCGGAAAATTCACCACAGCATTTGATTGAGTAGAACAATTCGTAATGATGGGGAAATATGCTGGAGTAAAAGGGGGAAAAAGAATCTACTGCTCAGGCAATTCTAGCAAAAGTTTGTTGTACTGAAAAAGCGGGAATGAAAGGGGTGAGGGGAGAAAGTTAAGTGAAGAATATTTTAGTGTACTAGCCTATACAAAAAAGGACAAATTGAAAACATTAGCTCCAAGGCAAAGAAATACGAAAACGGTTCTCAAATAAATGCGCGCACAGGTTGTGATCAATAACCAGGATCATCTCATATGCCCGTTGACATTTTGTTTATAACAGGATATAAAAGTGGTATACTTGGTAATTTATAAGTTGGTAATTCGTGAGCGCTTGTGCTGTGTGCCTCTTCTTTGCTTCGTGTGTGTATTCCCCTTCCCCTCCCCGAGCTCTCAGCTCACTGAACGATTTTGTTTTTACTATGTACTTGTAAAACTAGGTTGATTCACCAAAAATGTATGGTAGTAATACTTAGTAGACATAGTAATGAGAATGTGTAAGAAGAAATATATGATGAACGTTTGAGAACGACCACAAAGAAAAATTAGAGCGAGAAAAAAATAACTTTATACAATAATGCGCTGCGGACGCCAATATCTGGAGCTGCTTAGGTGTATCGAAATCTGCCATTAGTACCGAAGGTACAAGGCAGATTTCGGAAGACGCAGTCAATGTTATTAGTGAACTTCTAAGCACAAAAACTTTCGACAAGTAACACAAAAAACGAGGACGAGCGCAGAATTTCAACTAAATATGTGCGTCATAGTAGTAATAAATTTAGTTGAAAGTCTGCACTCGTCCTCGTCTTTTGTGTTACTTGTCGGAAGTTTTTGCACTGAGAAGTTCAATAATGCATTACCAACTAGCCCAATCCCACACTTTTCTTTCATTAGAAATGTGTAGTGGAAGTGTTCGCCTGAGTTAAAACTTGTGTGTCACGTGGTCCTGTCTCAACCTTACAAAAAAATAATGAATGAATAATAATTACAAAATCTTGCTAAGTCCATGTTGTTCCATCGAAGCTCAAACATAGGATCTCTTCCCAAAGAGACTGCTTCATCGTACATAAATGGCAAAAATTTGTGCATGATCTCTCTTTTTATCTTTGAAACTTACCCCCGCACACGCCGACGTAAACTTTTGAAAAAGGCGCTTGAAAGCACGCTCATTTTTCAATCGAGAAAAAGAACAAGCCAGCGGTGTTTTTTAACGCTGGGTAAAACAACGGGAAACATGCCGGCTTAGCGAAAAATGCTCAGAATATAGCTGAGAGTGTTGAAAACGTTAAAAGAAATTGACACAGAGCTTTTCAAAACTCCTTAATGCCCAGATAGCAGTTAAAAATGTGTGCGTGCCCACGCTTTGATGTACACACGTGAATGTAACTTTATCCACGTGCTTGTGGCAAGAAGAAAAAAGAAGTTTTGGGGGAATTTTTTGACTGTGTCCCTTTAGAAATCAGGTGCGCGAGGCATGCTAAAATCCACTTTATAGCCTTACTTCGATTTGTTTTATAAACTTGTTGAGGGTATCTGTATGCAAAATGAGAAAAGAAGTTCGTTGTGGAGTGCTCCTGATCTTCCAGCGTGTAGCAGAAGGAACGTGCAAGTAGCTTATTAAATGATGCATGAGCGTTCTTCTTAAGCGTATGTTGATGCCAGAAAAATAAACAACAAAGGTCGCGTTCATGAATATTCACCAGCTCCTGATACAAAGAAAACTTACTGATTACTTTAAGAAAAGTGTCGATGAGTGTGCATAAATTATCCTAATTGCTTGATGCTTTGACTAAGGAAGTCATTGAGCAGTCATAAAAATGTGCAGGTGGCTCATAGCATGATTTTCTGCGCTTTCTTTTTAGTTTGTCAAATAGTGGCAACAAACGAAGTGTTGCACTTAAAGACCTGGCAAACAACATTCTTCAAAGATTTATCCTCCTCCTCTTCGGAACTGTGCCCCTACACGGTGTTCTAGTGGCTAAGGAAGTCGGCTGCTGACCGGCAGGTCGCAGGCTCAAATTCCGGCAGTGGCCGCGGCATTTTCGATGGATGCGAAAATACTGTAGGCCCGTGTGCTTAGATTTCAGTGCACGTTAGAGAACCCCAAGTGATTGAAATTTCCGGAGCCCTCCACTACGGCGTCTCTCATAATCAAATGGTGGTTTTGGGACGTTAAACCCCACATATCTATCAATCTTCGGGACTGTGTCATACTGTGGCGCTTTTTAATGCGAAAGCGTTTCTTGGCTATGCCGGGGAAAGCGCGCTCCAAGCTGGAGTCTGCAAAAGCCGTGTCTGGAAAACGCCTGACCTGCTCCGTTGGATCTGACGCCGGAGTCAACCTTTGCCGTAGAAATCACCATGCAGCCGCGGCGCACGCGAGAGACACCCTCGCAGCTGTCTTGCTGCAACCCAAAAGCTTTTCCAGAATTTCAAGTCATTTTTTGTAGGGGCACGAGGGGGGTGTCACCAACGCGGACATACGTGGATGTGTATCCGGAGAAGCAGCCAGGTGCCCCGCCGATGCCATACGTGTCGGCTTGCCGATGGTGTCGCTAGGCTTACGACGAGTACGGCTAAACGACTACCGGCGATTGCAACATGCGGCTCGCGTGGAATTTTCGTCGTCGTTATTTTATAGTCACAAATGAACAATAGGTAAGTGTCCCATATTCGTGGCGTCTTACCGAGTGATGTAGATATCTGTATACTTACAGCGACGAGAACGTTCGCAGACACCGTTCTTCCATCGTGCTGGCAAGTCGCTCCCTGTGTACCGCCGGCCACACGATTAGTCGTATCCGTGATAGCCAACACGCTGGATTTTTGATAACAATTGTCGCATGGAGAAAAAGACATAAGTTTGTCTGAGCTACATTTTCTGTGAACTTGTACGCGACGTTTCCTTCGCTTGTGCCGGCAATGTACTCACTCCGGCAGCCAGCTTGATACCGATGACGTACGAAGCCTACTTTTTCTATATGTCGCTTTGAAGTGGTGGTCCCATTGATAGATGATTGATATGTGGGGTTTAACGTCCCAAAACCACCATTTGATTATGAGAGACGCCGTAGTGGAGGGCTCCGGAAATTTCGACCACCTGGGGTTCTTTAACGTCCACCCAAATCTAAGCACACGGGCCTACAACATTTCCGCCTCCATCGGAAATGCAGCCGCCGCAGCCGGGATTCGAACCCGCGACCTGCGGGTCAGCAGCCGAGTACCTTAGCCACTAGACCACCGCGGTGGGGCGAAGTGATGGTCCCTGTGTGGATACACGACCGCTGATGAACAGCTTACTTTTATTAGCGTTGTCAGTGTTCATCGTAGTTCGAACTAATTCAGCACATTGAAGCGAGTTATCCGCATCAGCCGTGTTCGGTAATTTTCACTTGGTTTCGGCCCGCCCGTGCCAGCATGATGGAAACGCGAGGGCGCTTGTGTGTGCACTGACTGCGTGTTGCACTACTTGCCTCTCATAACATCTTCTATTTGTTTCATAGTGCTTCGGTTTCACAGTGGCGTATAGCCTATTTAGCTTGTTTTCATGATCGCCGACCGCGGCGAACATTGTAGTGCAACATCGACAGGAGGCGATCGCGGCGCATTTGCCCTCCCCGTTGGTCCCGTCATTGCCAGGCGTTTGTGCACGACACGCACTGTCACGCATTTAGTCCCTGTTGGACGAACCGTTCGTCCGTTGGTTTAACGGCTGCAGTTAGTCCAACTTCTGAATTTCGGCTTAGAGTGAATTTCATGAAAATATGCTTGAGAATCATCTGCAAATTTCGTCAGACGGTTTGTGTTCGAACTGTCACAAATAGAATAGGCCCGCTAAGCATCATGTCTCTATATCATCGGTCTAGGTAGTTTTCATATTCCTCATAAAGGGGCCATGACGCCCAATTTTCGATCATAATCTGTGTTCTGTGAGATAATACTTGTGCATTCAGAAATAACCTAGTAATTGTTTGCGCATTCGATCAAGTACCTATTTTATAATGGAATATTTTTATAAACACGCAAGGGCCTCTAGAGTTGGGCAATACGTATGTACTCGCGAGCCGTGACTTAACAAGCAGCTTGCAGTGTGATCGTCTCCATTCCGGCGAACAATATTAGTCTGTGGTCAGCTGCACGTTCAATCGACATATTTTTTGCTTTCTTAAGCTTGTCACTGAAACCAATTGATTTCCATCGGCTGAAACTTTTGTAGAAGAAGACGGCTCCATCCATGTCAGAAATGACGTCACGCACTCCATAGCAAATTGGCGGTCACCGACGGTGAGCGGGCTTTATAGCCGACGACCTCTAGGACTTGTTTCTCACAAATATTGTTCATTTGAAGTCCATTTTTTACGTACTCACAAGCATAGTAGACCTTCTACAAATATATATTTCAATCAAAACTACAAATTGTTGGATTACCTCGTCGTGGCCCCTTTGAATGCGACACGAACTTTTTTGTTCCACTCACTTTACTACAGCATACAATTCTTTTAATATAATTGGAGGCTTCACGTACGTATATACAGGGACGCTTTGGGCTTGTTTCAGAGTGACCATTACTGGTCCGTCTTCGTTACTATCGTATACGACTTCTGTGTAGCATGCGGAGTATATTTGACGCTGAATGCATAGCGCTGATTTAAATGCAGATCTGTCTTTTCCAGTCCTCACCGAAATAGTTAGTTTTTTTGCAGATAGTGGCCATAAAATACGATAAGGTTTTGTGTGTGTGTGTGTGTGTGTGTGCGTGTGCATGTGTGCGTGTGTGTGTGTGTGCGTGTGTGTGTGTGTGTGTGTGTTTGTGTGTGTGTGTGTGTGTGTGTGTGTGTGTGTGTGTGTGTGTGTGTGTGTGTGTGTGTGTGTGTGTGTGTGTGTGTGTGTGTGTGTGTGTGTGTGTGTGTGTGTGTGTGTGTGTGTGTGTGTGTGTGTGTGTGTGTGTGTGTGTGTGTGTGTGTGTGTGTGTGTGTGTGTGTGTGTGTGTGTGTGTGTGTGTGTGTGTGTGTGTGTGTGTGTGTGTGTGTGTGTGTGTGTGTGTGTGTGTGTGTGCGTGCGTGTACAATCTGACCTAGGCTAAAGGACAGAAGCTGTCTTAGTTCTTTATTAAAAATCTACGATACGAAACGTGGTGGTAATGCGAGACGCACAGAGCTTTCGGGACCACATAACTACTATTGAGAACCGCTCTAACATACACTTCAAACGCTACAGCGTCGTAATATTCTGTAGGGAATTTCACATTACACTCTAGACGTAATGTTTCAGAGCTATTGAAAAGCAAGAAAAAAGAATAACATTGTGTCAAAGAAGGTTAGGTTGGCGCAGCTATGAAAATATTTTTCTTCTAAATGTTTTATCTCAATGCTTCTTGTTTTTCACGAACATGTTCCGACGTTTTCACTTAGAAGTAGCCCACTATGAAGCATGCATTTTTCTGTTAACGTGTTTCTAGGGGTATTCTAACTTTCAAATTCATATCGATCATCGTACAGCATCTCAAAAATCCGGCTCATAACTATGGTGTAGCCGTCCATCCTCGCTTGCTTATTGCAGCGGCTTTGCATATGAGCTACAGCTAGTCTAGTAAATTAAGAATATTGTAATAAGGCAAACTTCTAGACACTGAATAACTAATATAGTAAACAAGCAGTGTGAAATATATATCTACCTAGCTTTCAATTCTTATCTTCTTCACTGGAGCGATACTCTTGGGATTTCTGAAGCACTAGTTGAGAATATGTATGTGGAAAAGTAGAAGGGCATTTTGGATTTATAAGTGATATCTATAGCAAGAAAACGCAAGATAAAAAAGGATGTAATCTGTTAAACCACAGGAGGGAAAGGCTATGCACGAATATGAAAAACTTTGAGCGCCGACACCTGAGAGGTCATCGCTTGCAGCTCTCAGAAATGCTGCACACTTCGCTGCCCATACTGAAGAAGATGCGTATTTTCTAAAGCAACAAAATACAAATAGAGCGCACGTAAACACCCCATCTAGTGTGTGCGCTTGGCCAACTGGTAATTTTTTCTTGTTTTCCATTGACTTAGCGCATAAAATTTGCCGTATTAGCGCCGCTCTCGTTGCTTCTCCGCATGTAGCCCTGGGGGCGCACTATCGCCATCTCGCCAGTAGCGCAGGCGAGCGCACACGCGGCTGTAACCTTTTGTTTATGAGTGGCCCCCGCTTATCGCATCTCCTTAGAGCCCTCTCTCACCGAAAGCGCTGAGCGTGCCGAAAAGGAGACGGCGGGGCGCTGTGGGGAGCTTCGTGCGCCAGGTCTCGGCGCCCGGCGAGAACAAAAGCGCCCGACCTGAGCAGCAATGGTCGTCGCTGGCAACTTTTTCTTCGCCGATGTCTACTTTTCCGTTTTGCTGCCTTCCGCCACACTTCCATATCGATCTCGCACTTTGTGCGTGTCCAGGAGGGGGGGAATGACGCTCACGGGAGGTGCCCCATAGAAAAGCCATCTTTCAGGAGAAGGCACGCACGCACGGTCGAGCGCCGTGAGCTGAAAAAGCGTGTATGCTAAATTGAGTGCGCCGGAGCGCGCGATAAGGATCATAAAGACGTGGCTGGCGCAGTTTTAATGGCTCCGCGGGCAGCAGAGGGGGAGGAGGGCCGCAGCCTGGGCGGCAGGCTCGCGCGCGGGTTCGTTGCCGCCGCGTGTCACTCTCCGAGGAAACCGTCTAATTAAGGTCCTCCTTTAAGGGCGTCCCGCTCAATCAATGCGCGGTCTGTGCCCGAACGCTTTCCCCTGCCCCTCCACATGGCGCCACCTCGTGGGTGCACCTCGGTGCGCGAGGAAAAGAAAAAAAAGTGGGCGGGGGTATAGCAGCAGCAGCTCAAACGCTTCCAGCTGCTCATGCGCAGCCACAGCGTGCGTGAGTCATTGCGCGGCCACCTTGCCATGCACGCTGACTTGACGAATGCGCCGTGATGACCAAATTGAGTTGCAGCTTTGGTTTCTGCGCCCAAACCAGTGATCGCGAGCGTATCAAGGTTGAAGAAAGCTTCTGTCGCGTAATATATTGGTTATTATCGGAAGACGAATTAACAGAACTGACTGAGTCTAATGAGTCATGGCACCTAAATTTGATAAGTAAAGTAAAGTGGATATCGTAGAGCGTAAATCTAAAAGGCTCGGAGGAAGTTGGCATGAGCCAATATATTTTACGCTTAGTGAAGCTCAAATATATTGTTTCTCGCTCCCCTGTATCTTTGTTAGGTTTTCTTATATTTTCATTTGTGGCAGACGCCCGCTACGTGCTAAGCGCGTCCTGCAGGACTGAAATAGAGTTTTTTTCATTCCATTCCATTCATTTGTGCACTTATTTCACGCATGTAGATTTTTTTTTCTTGAGACAGCAATTTGCTGTATGTACACAATGTGCAGAGAACACATCGCTTGCTCATTTCTTGTCAGTTTTTCTATGCGGTGCTGTTGTTTTTTTTTTCAGATGAAGCCGTATGTGTTTGACGTTTTCCTTTTGAACGGACTTTTGCTATCACCTTGATTGTAGGGACTGCGGCTCAGTGAAGCTGTCTCCGATAGTTTTTTTTCTGCTTCTCCCATGACCGTCTATTTCTTGAGGCTGAAATAATAAAATGAATATTACTCCTATTACTGCCATTAAAATATAGGCAAAAAGCACTTCGAACAAGCTGCCGGTAAAAGTTGCCTGTTGTAGATGGATGGCGAGGTGAAGCGAGCAACTACAGGTGTGCATCTCGCCACTCACGTAACACGGTTTCTCTAACACAAGTGGCTGAAGTGGTCAATGTCGTTAAAGAAACACCAAAGTGAGAAGTGATTGTTCGCGTCCTATTACCTTACCCCTCCGTAATACCAATAAAACTGTGAAGGTAAAGGCTGAGACGTCGTCTACACGATCCCGCACCAACGCGTCAAAGATAGCATCGACTATTATTCTTCGCCGGTAAAAATGATCAACACTGATATCTAAATGAGGGAGAAGCAGGAAACCGCATTTAGCCGGTGCAGCAAAAGTACTAGTTAGAAAAAGACTGAAATTGGCGTTACTTTATTATTTAGCTGCTGAAGTTTCAGACGCGAAATAAAAAAAAATATTCACTGAGCCAGAATTTTTTCTCTTAGTATTGATCCCATGACGACAAAATCAATGGCGTTGGCGTTTTCAAACGATATTAGATTAGCATAAACTGATTTAGTGTCTAACATAGCGTTTATTCTACGACCATGAATTGAATGGCCTACACTACAAGCAGCTTCTGACGCTATAGTGCCTGGGTGATGTAATAAGTAATGCATAATGCGCACAATGAGCGGTATATAAGGCAGCGAGTCGGAGTGAATTCGTGATGAAAATCATCTCATTGCTCGAACGAGATTATTTCTCCTCGTCTTCTACACCGACCTGTGCGTCGTATGAAACCCACTTGCTCTGACACGTGATCCCGACGATGAGCTCCTACTCGCTCGTACAGTCAACCGTACGCGAGATAAATATCCTATTTCGCGATGAGTCACAGCCGCAGATGAAATAAAACCAGACGCAAATTCGGACGGAACAGTTCAAAAAGGAGATCAGAAATGAGGGAACATAATAGAGTCACTTTCAAGGAGTATTTTCAATGAAACAATAAACGAAAATGGCACGTCACATAATTCGTTGAGTAAGTCTGTGTACTTTGCAATATGCATTGTCACTCAAGTAAGTATAGGTTTCCATCGTTTAGTAAATACCACCGGTCTCTTAATTCCTTGTACCTAAAAGCAGCACTGTTATATATTGAAGAAAAATATAAATGAAGCTAAGTTCGTAAACACTCCTACGAAATTAAGTACGAGTTCCTTACCGAGAGCGGAAGCAGAGTGAGCTAAAACATATATCCTAATTTCATCTGCACAGATGTCACCCGAAAACTTTTTATCCAGTTCCCTGCCATGGCACATTCAAATTTAGCAGTGTTGTTTTTATTCTCCGGAGGTGATATTTCGCGGTTGCTGCTCGTATGATACTTTTCTTCTTGTTGACGCTACCGAAACCAATACGCAGACTTCAGAGGCTTGAGCTGGTGCGGCGATCTATCGTACAACCTCTACTGCTTCTGACTTATTATCTGATAGATGCTACCTTATTTATTCTGGTTGTAGTCTGGACATTTGCTATGATGGAGTGCTGACCAAGTTCGATCAAGCTAACAATACTAAATCCGGTTATTTAGTATGTTTAGCGGCGCCCACATCTCTACCTTCCTGAAACCAGGTAAGTATCGTTTTATATGCTATAGGTAACTTTGAACAGCGTAACGGGGCGCAATACAGTTAGCGACAGCACGTACCGGGTGACTGAATCCAAATAATAATAATAATAATAATAATAATAATAATAATAATAATAATAATAATAATAATAATAATAATAATAATAATAATAATAATAATAATAATAATAATAATAATAACAATAATAATAATAATAATAATAAATTACATTATTATTATTATTATTATTATTATTATTATTATTATTATTATTATTATTATTATTATTATTATTATTATTATTATTATTATTATTATTATTATTATTATTATTATTATTATTATTATTATTATTATTATTATTATTATTATTATGTCTGGAGTTTTACGTGCCAAGACTCATACTCAGGAGCGCACACAGTAGCAGAGAGCTTCGCAAGTTTACCATCTGGTGTTCTTTATAACGTCCACTGACAATGCACAATACATGGGCCTCTGCTACTTAGCCTCCACGGCTAAGCAGCCAAGCACCATAACAACTGATCCACCGCGGCGAAGATTATTGGCCTCGTTTTATAAGCGGAGTTCCTGGCCACAAAGCTAATTCATGTAACAGCCTATCATTTTGCTTCCTTTCGCGTGACTATTATGCGGGTTTAATTTCACAAATATGCACAAAATACAGCTTAAGTTGGCTCAACATACGTGTAAGCATGCTTCATTGCAGGCGCGCAAGTAGTTTGTGACATTTTTTTTTTATCTATGCCTCGCAATATTTGCTTGGAAAAAAAAATTCTCATGTAGTGATCGGTTAAAGTTAACTGCATTGAGTACGCAGTACTTAGCAGAAATCTGAGAAAACTCTGAGGGGTTCTTAAAATTTAGTATAGGTATTATAAACAAATGGCGGAACCATTATAGATAAGCCCCGCCACGGTGTTGGCTAAGGTACTCGGCTGCTGACCCGCAGGCCGCGGGATGAAATCCCGGCTGCAGCGGTTGCATTTTCATTCGAGGCGAAAATGCTGTAGGCCGGTGAGCTCCGATTTGGGTACATGGTCTTTTAAACAAACCCAGGTTGTCGAAATTTCCCGAGCACTCCACTACGGCGTCTCTCATAATCATGTAGTGGATTTCAGACGTCCAACCTCATATTTATATCAATCAGCCATTATTTTAAACGAGGGCGCATTGTGATTGGTTCTGACGCAGGCGCCAAACGCCAGTGCTGAGTATAGATTTTCAGCCCAAGAAATAACCGAAGTTGTCATGCCTGTAGGGTAAAACAATCTTTCTAGCCTGATGTAAACAGGACATGAGCACTGTTATGCCAGAGACATTTTCCTCGTTCGGAAGCACGTCTCACGAGATCGAGCGCTGTTCCGACGAACTGTCTCCCCCCTCCCAGCGCCGCCTTCCGTGCAGGAGAATCATGCAGTTCCGGGGATAACGTCGCTTCCTCCGCCGAACCACCTTGCAGTTCCGGGTATGGTTGCGTCTCCTCAGCCAAGCCACTGTGCCGTTCCGGGGAACTGGTCTCGCAGAAGAGTCCAAAAAACGCTATTCAAGGCCGTGCAGGCCCCATGTTTAGAGGATTTGCCCCAGCCGACGTTGTCGTGCTGGCCGGCTCTGTAAAAACGACAACCTGCTACAGTAAACGCTCCTTCTTGTTGCTGTTTTCAAAATGGATTGCCTCCCTGTTTCGCCTTCGGGCTAAGGCTTCAGCGAAGTCCGCTCGACGGCTCGCCGCTCTTCGCCACCGCCACCATCGCGACACAGCAAATTCCTAACAGCACGTGCCGCCATAAATTTGTCGTAAGTCATGCTCCCTGCTGAATGTACTTGCACATGCGTAGACCCTAGAGATGTGCCTCTCAGACAGCTAAGTTGGAAATCAGCAAAGTTTTGAAGTGGCCTAGACCGACCTATGGACTATATTTGCGGTCTGTTATGCTTATAGCACACATCAACCGAACTTAACGTTCCATCAAACATCAAAACTCAAGCAGTGTTTTCCTTTTAAATGCAAATATTCTAAGTAATAGTGAGCGTAAATGTAACACAATTACTGTAAAAAAGAAAAAAAAGACGAGCAGCAATGTCGGTAGTTGTTGCAATCATGCTGCAATGATAAAACGCCCAAATATTACCTTCCCCACTTTATGATGACGGAGGGCAAACGCGCATGCCAGCAAGCAAGCTCGAGGACACCCATTCATGGGACGCAATCTAATCTTTCTCTTCAATACTGTATGAGCCGTACGAAACGATTGGACGACTGCGTGATTGAGGGGCAATGCAGTTAACGCTCCGAGTGGCTGACGCCGTCTTAAAAGGGGAAGGAGCTATAGGCATGATCAATTGAGCTGCGTTACCGCTCCAAGAGGGTGCCAAGTATAGGACTCCGTGGACAGATTCTCAAAACGTATACCTTTAAACTGGCGCTGTTGTACAAAGGCGCGAGCAGCATCTCTCTTTCACTTCTCTCTCTATAGCCTCCATGACACGTATAGAGTGAAGAATCGACGCCGTTTTTGTGATATGTGCTCATAAAAGCGTTCATTTCAGTGTAAATCTGCAGCGAAGATGCTCTCCGCAGCAACACTACGCTGTACTTTGAGCCACACCCTGTACTTTGAATAAGTTCAACAAAAATACTGCAGCCTGAAGTCTCGCCAACTGTCTGTAGTCTCAACAGTTGTCTTGCTCTGTTTCAAGCGAAAATTGCTTGGATCATTGTGGCGCCTACAGGCACTGTCTCATAATATTAAATCACCTCTTGTGCTACAACGCAAGTTCGACTTCAGTAGCAACAATTGTAGAGTGAAAGTATTTCATTCACCCCGACGCTTCCACATACTCGTGAAATAACAAAGAAAAGGTTATATTCTTGATTTTTTTTCTTTCGGGAGAATGCCGTAAACACACAAGAGCCTCGCTTTTTTTTCAGCACGAAGAGTCTTTATATAGAGGAAAGACTTTCTGCTTACGAATCGTCCTTGGAGTGCCAAAGCATTTATGAAAGCGTAGAGTAAACAATGCTCCACCTAGCGTTTTTCGAGGAGAGACGTTCCCTTTACGAGTTCTGAATGCTGAAATAAGCGCGGAAGCCGTGTCGAAAAAACGAAGCCTGCGTTGGGCATTACATTCTAGTAATTGTGGTCGTTTTGTATTTTGCAGTCCTTGCTATGTTGTGAGTCTCGCATTCACATTAAGCCGAATAGTATTTCGAACTGTTAACCGCAAGATGGCGCCTACATTGCGGGAGCACAAACACACCGCCTGGATTTCCTTCGTTTCCTATCGAACCATCTCAAGAAGAATGGGCTAAAGAGACAGAGAGAGAAAGAGAGAGAGAGACCGAAGAACGAAAGTTTTAAAAACATCCGGGGATTGAAGGCACGTTTCCTCTTGAATCCAGGCGCACGCCGCGCGAAACGATTGCTGCGACGGAAAGGCTATTACGAGCAAGTAAGATCATCCTACTTATACTCCACCTCACGCCTCTCCTCCTTTCCTCACACCCTTTCGCCCGGGGTAAAACTGCAATGGTGCTGCCCGTGCTATACTGGCGGGACAAAAAAGAGGATCGGAACACTAAGCTGCAAACGAGATTTCTCCATCCCTTTGTGCCTAGCCGTATAGCAAAACGGATGATCGCAGGCACAAAACGCCACCGTAAATTGTCACTCTCCTGTGTATGCTCGACGATTCGTTTCACTATTGTGTAACTCTTGTGATTACAGCCATCTTTTCAAACACTTTTTTTTCCTTCGTGTCTTTTCAATTTCGTCGCCTATATGGCAGTTTTAGCAGTGAAGATTCGTTTTTTTTTCTGTGTCAGCCATCTGTGAAGCTATTAACAGCAGCATTTTGGCTCAGTTTTTTTTCCTCTTCTTTGTCTTCTCTTCAACTCCATCATGCGGTAACCATTGTTTACTTCGCTATTACTACAAACCATTCGCAGCGAATGAATTAAAGGTGTTTCAGATCTGACAACCCTGTTTACTTTGCAATATTTTTTTTTTGTCCTCACAGAGAGTTCGGGGAACGGAACTATACTCATTGCGTATAGCCCTACGCGTGGTGTAAGTGTGCTGCTCAGGAGTGATCTATTGTTGCAAGAAGACCGGGATAATAAGCCTCTGCTATTCTTATTTATGTAACCACCGAACAACTCTTTGTTCACTTCCGCCGGCCGCTGTCGCCTCTCGGTAGTGAACATGGTTTTCTTCTGATGCGCGAATGTTTCAGGCAGCAAGACGTCCGACCGTGTCGCGATGTCTTTCAACGCATCCGAGAGAGGAGCGTGCATTGTCCGACAAACCGCTTTTTTCACCCTGCGGATATATGGTTTCCATTTTCGAAAGTTCCTTCCGTTTTAGATTGCCGGCAGTAGAGAGTCTCAGTTTGAAGCGCTTGAGAATTCGGCGAAAGTTTGCTGAGATTACGCTACTCTCATTTCTCTAGTTCGCTTCCTGCCTCTTCATTCTAGTTGTAAAAGTAGTGCCTCAAAAAAAGTGAGCTCAGTGCGTCATTGCCGCCTATGCTGAGCTCGCTGAGCGCGCCTGTATATATACATACGCTCGGCTTACTGTTGGTCGCGCTGCGGAAAACGTGAACGTGGAGGGCCACGGCTTTGGTGATTTCGAACGCGAGCGGTTTCAATAACAGACCGAAACGAGCTAGTGCGACAGTCATACAAGGCTACATATTCTTGCCTTCGTCGCATTTGGGCGGCACTGCGGAAATAAGCGTGTTCCTGTCTCAGGAAAAAAATGCAACGCCTCGAAAGCTGGAGCTGTCCGCCTGCTTGCCGAAGACCGAGGCTCCTTGCATACATAGCTCGCGCGCAGTTCGGGGGCTATGACCGCAGCGTCCCTGCATTCCCTGCCGATCGCCAATGAAAACAGCACGATTGGCCAACGCAGAAGAACAGCCAAAGTATTGTTACGCGTGAGCACTGTGATTGTTACATCGGCTTGTCATTATCTGTAACATTTATTCAACGTCCGGAATGCTACACAGAGGTGTATCATGGGGACAGGATGCAAAACCTACGAACTTATGCATATGACCACGGATGTTTGGTGTAAATGAAAGCTTATAAATCAACACATAATAATACCAAGGAAGTGTTTTGTTTTAAAAAAACTAAACGTGATTTCTTATCTCTGAAGGAATTTTCACAATTCATTGACACAATGTTCGAGGTGTTATAGTTTTTCCCTGACGCAGAGTGTGATAATTTTCTCGTGACATGTATGTGTCGTTGTTGTTGGTATATAATAATACAACCCTTCATTATTAACAATAAAGCCTCCCGTTTTTGCCTTAAACCCGGTACAGTACAATATATGACCATACTTCTTGATTTATTCTTCTCTGTGCCAGAAAGGTGCTGCCTTTTCTGTATGTAAATACACGAGAATGTAAGTACCTTCTCCTTATATTCAGCATTAAGGAATTTGTTAACCCTGTTTACCTCATGCTTATAAATTAGCGGATTGGTCCTCATGGTAATTCTGCTTGTTAATAATAATCACTTATTACTGTTATCACCATCTACACATGCACACACGTACATACAGGACGCTCCAGTCAGAGTTGTTCGGAGATACCGGTTGAACGCAGAAAGTGCAGTAGCACCTGCACAGCCTTATTTTGTGACTTTAAGGCGGATGTATGACGCAGACTTCTTTCTTTCAAAAGAGTTTAGTCGTCCAGTTGATCGAGCCCTTTGCAACACGTATGACTTTGCGAACAGTATTGGGGAAATTCACACAGAATGTGCTCAATCATTTCGTCGCAGCTGCAGTGGTCACGAGCTGCGGCGTCGGCCATTTCTATGCGGAATGCGTAAATGCGACACCCTACTGTAACCTGCCCAGAATACAATAGCGTCACCTTCACGAAATTCCAGAGGAATTCGAAGGCTGACATTCGGTTCTAGGGAAAATAGTCGTGCAGGCTTGAAGTGTGGCTCGTTCCACTGAGAGGTGGCGGGTTGGCAAGCCAGCACGCGGAGCTTCTTTTCAGTATGTCTGGGATGGCCAGCCCGATTGGTCCATTCATTTTCAATAATTCCACACTGACTTGGAAGCCACTGGAAAGTTAATTATATTTCTCAGTTGAATGATGTGACTATTCTGCAATCTCAAACACCATTTGCTCGTATGAGCTGGGGCGTAAAGGTGACAAGAGAAAATGGTCAATTTTCGTGCTCATTTCATCACTAACGAAATGTATTGTGGCACAAAGCATTGTGAGTTCTGCTGCCATCGACGTCATAAGGAGAGATATATTCAATTTAATTAATGTGGCTCTAATGGGTATCACAACCGCTGCGGCCTAGCTGTTCAGAGAAATGAAGTGGTTGGAGGATACGAGTATATAACTTAATAGTCCTTCTATAGCAGGAGTAAAAGCTAGATGCTTTAGGGTATGTGAGGACACATATGCTCATTTCTTGAAGACTACTACTGTTAGACGGATGCTGGGCTGAGTCAGGTACCAATGAGGATTCGAAGGTCTCGCGGGGTGCGCGAAGCACGTTGTTAAGGACACGCGATACGCGGTTACCGTTTGGCATCTGACTCACGTGTCGGTCTGCTAGTAAAGAGGCGGGGGGTTGCAAGATGCCTTATATTTTTCCTGAGTATTTCAACATCAATCTGGGTCGTGACGAGGGGGTCACCGACGATGCACTAAGAGGCAAGCAAGCCTATAGGCAAATCATGGGTGCCGGGGTCTGAACACTTTGGGATGTCCATTTAGGCTTGCCTTGCATGTGTTTGTTAATGCAGGCAAGCTGCACCACAGGAAGCCGAGAAAAAGTACCATGGACAGCTGTAGCATATAGCACTGGGTGACAATCCCCAAGTATTCCCTGAAAAAAGCTTCAAGTAGATGACGCATGCTAATCAAGCACTCTTTGGTGTACGATACGTGATGTGGTGAACGGGGGCTTGTTTACACTTTTCCTGTAAATATAGCTATTTCAGTCATCATCAGGTTCATCCGCAGCGCATATGCCGTTCAGTACTATCGCATTTGTAGATGACTAGGAGAAATGGAGTTTTGAAGTTAAACATGCGTTGGGCCTATCAACAAGTAATTTTAATCATGCACTGGCAAGCGTGGAATAAATCGATTGGAAACAATGCTAAGAAGTAACCTTGGGCTTTCATTCATGGTTGCTCACATTTTCACTGTAGAAATCATTTAAAACAAATTTTTCATCTCCCCTTCGTATTTTAGTAACATGCTACATAAAACATTTTCAATAATGAGAAATCTCATTGCGCTTTCACTTTTACAATGGTTATTCGCACCTTATCTTGGTAGCGTCTTGAAACCCTCACTGAAGGCCAGTTTTGATGGGAGCGCAACAACTGCGCTTTGAAATGTAAGTAATGCAGCAAAACAACAACATTTAACACATGCTAAACCGGTGGGTTGCACTCTTATGACCTACCTTCCCAGCCTTTCGTGCTTTGGCTGAAGCGAGGAGTATCCACACTGAAAAGCTAGTTACGCAGCGTCGGAGTGTTGCCAGAGCCCAGACAGCGAAGGGAAAAGGGCGTACATGGAAATCGAAGCTCATGTGGAAGGTGTTGCGGGATTGAACATCTCACGAACCACTGAATGTTTTAAGATACAGGCATTAAACGTAGCTTGTGTGAAAAGCATGAAAGATTTTGGTGTACCACCGCGAAGTTGGCTACGTATCAAAAACCACCAATTTTATGCGTCTACGCGTAATCGCGTAATTGCGTAGACACGTAATCGGGAGCTCCAAGATAACATGTTACGTCTATCTTGAAGGATCTTTGTTTAATCGACCAGACAACTCCGCTTATTATATGTAAGCTGTGGTTCTCGAGTCAACGAACCCTTAAGTACTTAAGCGAGGAAATATGAAACTGACAATAAAGTGTACGTAGACAACATACAGAGCAAAGAAACAGCTTGTTAAAGTTTTTGGGCATTGTTAGCATTGTGTGAGCATGGAGAAGAACACGTCCAATTGCAAAATGTACAGATGCCACGATAGGCGGATAAATGAGCTGCGTCAATTGTTCGTGCAAAAGAAGGTTGTGAACTGCTGCAACTGCCACTCGGTAACCTATGCTTTTCTTTCACTCACATGTGTCGGTTGTAACTTGCTGGTCGATAGATATCTGTCTTCGCGGGCGATACTGTTTCAACAGAAGGAGTGACCGGGAATCGGCTTGAGAACATTGCGCAAGCGACGGCTGTTGACATCGGTTGGTGTCGGTTGTTGCAACCAAAAAAGATTGCTTTGCTGGAAACGACGCAGCTTGTCTTCAGAAAGTGTTTCGATATGCACAACGCAAAGATAAAAGATAAGCGCTTGCCTATTCCTTTTAAAATGGATGAAATTGACTTTGTAGGAGAGGCTACACCTGGAGCTGGCGGTTTCTACATGCCTTCGTGGTTCCTGTTTTGTAAACGTACCCTTCGGCCCATAGCTTATTCATTTGAGACAAACCTCCTGGCTTCTGCTGTGTCAAGCAGCAGTTGCAGCACATTCGAATACAAGGTGGTGAAGTCTACCTCCTAGGATACGGTTAAGCAATTTTTTATGGTATTTTGAACGATACTTTTCGATGTCAGTGTGGAGAAACATTTTCGCTTGCGAAACAATGTTGCTTTCTGCGATACCAGGCGAAAATAAACTGCAGCAGAATGCGCCGGTCGTCACTCACGTTTATACGATAATAACCCATGGACACTTGCTGCTCAATAAATTATCATTACTGTGCTTGGCGTCGCCGCTTCATCTTGCGTCCTCTCACTAATTTTCTTTTCTGTCCAACGAGGTCTGAGTTGCTTCACAAGTCATGGCATCAAGCTTGAAGAGCTTCGGCAGGGATGCTCTACTTCACTCTCACTGATTTTTTATTATCATGATATTTTATTTTTATATGAAGCGTCAGACAACGACAAAACTTATTACGGTGCTCTGCGTTCTTAGTGAGCTATTATGACGAGCAAGCACTTTTAGTAAGAGGCACCTATATAGGGATAGTAACACTCACCCTATAACACGTGTGATGGCCTAAATGGATCTACGTTGGCGCATATGTATTTTCACGGGTAAGGGTGAATAGCTGTCAGGTTGAATCTTGGGTCTTTCGTGAGAGTGTAGTTGTATATGCAGACGGTCAGTTTTTCGTGGCGGCAGCTCACCATGTTCGTTCTACATGATTACAGAAGATTAGTTATAGGAATTTGTAGATCGTCATAATTAGGTACTTGTGGGGTTTATTAGAAATCGTGCACCTGGTTTTAGATGACACGCTTGTTGCCTCGGCTCTCGAGCATGGCAGTGCATGGCCTTCTTTCGTCTTCTTCTCACCCTACGATTATCTTGCTTATCGGATAATACCAATAGAGGCAGTATAGATAGTGGCCGTATTGCTTCAAATACTATACTCCTTTTTTTTCAATATGTGTGGAAACTCGTCAAGGCGGGGATGCGAGCTACTTGGTTTCGGTCACTTGCATTCGTATTCGTAGCCAAAACGAAAAAAAAAAAAAGACGGGGACACAGACGGAACGCTTAAACAGGACGGGCGCTAGACCAGGACTAGCGCTTATCCTGTTTATGCATTTCTTCTGTGTTTTTTTTTCGTTTTGCGCTACGAATATCAATGCATGTCCGAAGAGATGTCTCTCTCTCTCTCTTGTGGCATATCTTTAACCAGGGTTAACAAAAAAATTGTTACATTAAGGCTTTTTTGGAGTTGCATACATTCCTCGCGCGGTTAATGGCACAATTAATTAGAAGTTTGGAGACCACGTTTGAGGTAGCGTGTGTTTCCTCAAGTCTTACGGCGCCCCCGTATGCGGGGGCGACGCTCTTCTAACGGTGGCCCCTGGGGCCTTCCGCAACCTATACAGGGAAATGATAAATCACCCACGAGTTCCCGCGACTACGCCTGCACCCCAACGTCTAACTTAGATGGTGACTGGGGACGAGTATGGCGGCCTAACTAAAGTATCGACCGATACAATTCTGTGGAAGGCCAAAGGAGAGAATGGCGGAGAAGCTGATCGCCGAAAAGGCAGCGAGTCTCTTAGGGCAGACGAACGACTTCCGGGCCCCGCACAGGAGAGTCACCGATCCCACCGAGTGCATCGAGCTGCTCCACGGGGATCTGTCTCCCCATTGAAGTTTTTCCGGCCGTACGTCGGGGAAGGCGGCGCCACGCAATGTGTCTTTGTCAGGACGGAACAAACATGCGTACGCTCGGCTTTCGCTGCGGTGCGACAACAAAATCCCGTTTTTTCTTCGCCACCCTCTGGCCACAAGTAAACACACTGTCGCCATCGCCAGCGCCTCCTCTCCCCCCCCCCCCCCTTTCTTTACAGTCCGGCAATCCTTACAAATGGTCCTGGCGTGCCCGACGCCACCTGCCCGGATTGTAGACTCAAGCAGCTCTTCGCACTCTCTTGGCTGTTTACGCCCTTGCATGTGGTTTCCCTGCCATGTCGACTGAAGCCAAGCTGTCACCTGCCGGCCTTCTTCTTTTCATTGCGCACCTTATCGTTCACTTTTAAAGTGTTCAGTGCAGTATAAACAACGAATAACTCCAACGCCCCAAAGAGCGTTTTCTTTGAGTAGCGTTGGCAAGACGCTCATGGAGCAACTTGCGAGCAGTCAGTGTTTTTGTTTTGTATAGTCAGGCTTTCGCTTATTTTTGACGGGAATTATGAATGCTTGAACTAGAAACTAAAATCACGCCAATAAATTTTTCCATTGTTTTCTTCTGTTCCAAACAATACAGGTTGTCAGGTCATGCCAAATTCTTTTTGCCGACCTTCTGCAAGAACGACGCTGAGAGGTCACTGGAATTTGGACCGTCTTGTTGGATTTGTTCTAGTGATTAACTAGATTCCCAGTATCTGCTGAAATGGTCAACAAGTCTAGGCCCACATTCACAAAAGCTTCTTGCCTTAGAGTTGCTTATCGAAGAATATTTTGGTATTTCCACCAGTCTTAACTTTCGACATAACAAATACTGTTGAAAC
This sequence comes from Rhipicephalus microplus, assembly GCF_043290135.1. NCBI lineage: Eukaryota > Metazoa > Arthropoda > Arachnida > Ixodida > Ixodidae > Rhipicephalus > Rhipicephalus microplus. The sequence goes on along the minus strand of NC_134710.1, from coordinate 114,243,226 downwards.
CAGCCAGTTGACGTCAGAGAACGAAACGCTTCATGAATTCAGACATTGGATATTTTTTCCTTCTTTCACAAAAGTAAGTAGTACCAGGACGCTAAATATGAAGTGCAATCAGACGTATTTGCCCTCTTAGTTATCCTCGGTTTAGACAAAACATTTGTGATTACTTTTCAATATATTGCGTTGCTGAGCTTGACGTAAGGGGTACGATCCCTGCCGCGACAATCTCCCTTGTCTTTCCTTCGCCGCCACACAAGGTAATTAACCTGGTGCAGTTTTCTTTTAATTTCGTAGCTTTCATTTATCACACTCTACCACTAAGCTGGCTGAGCTAACGCACAATATTACACACTCCATTTATAAAGAATAAAAATAGGTGCTTCCGTATGATATAAATAAAGTATGTGAAATATGAGTCCTAAAACTGCGTATCTTAACATTTAAGGCGTAATAATTTTGCCCTTGCGAAATGTAACCTTTAGGCATAAAAATAAATATACATTATGGTGTGTGCTGGCTGAAATGCGAGAATGCTGAGTCATTAACTTCTTTTTTTTTAATTCACTTGATAAGCTCCAAACTGTACTGTTTTTCCTTCCCTAATTACGAAGCAGAACATAAGTGGTGAAAAGTGAGCCCTGTTGACCATTTCTCACAGTTTATTCTCTATAATGTTGCTTTTATTTCATCAATCAAATAGCGGTAAAACTAAGTACATAAAGTATGGTAATTATGATAAAACTTCAAGCATATTTCTTTATACTAAACGCATGCCTTACCAATCTTGAAAAGTTACTTTTAATTTTAATGAAGTTAATAAAAAGAACAAGCAACACTTTATGCTGCATACTTGTGATTTATGCGTTACTTTAAGTTGCTGGTAATCTTCGCAGATAAACAAGAGCACAGGTAGCGTATTCTGTGCGAGTAAAATGTTACTCGAAGAGGACGCTCGCAAGGCATGAAAACCTACATTACTCCACGTGTGAATAATGTTAGTTATTCTAACATTTGAAAGATCTACTTAGTGGACACAAGGTGTCATGGAGAATAATGAGCATAGTTGCAGCAAGACTTACCTACGTTAATAACACCGCTTAATAAACGAGCTTGCTTACTATTATTGACCAGATAAAGATAATCCGCTTGCTTGCTTCTAAAAATGCCTTGCATCGTATTCAAGCCACAACCTCAGTACTTTGTGGTTCAGTTACAGTGTAAGTGGGGCTATGCATTTAGTTGAAGAATATCAGGTGCAAAGTAGTGTGTATGTGGCACAGGAATAAGAGGTAACGCTCGCTCGATGCGACGGCGTGATGGGTGTTTGTAAAGCGTGCTTTGCCTCAACGTTATGCATTACGCGACAAAGCCCGCTTAGTGAACATTTCTTGAGCAAAGGAAATGCAAGTGTGGTTGCTTATTCCCTGCCAAAACATTTCTGATATTTAATGTTAGTCGGCAAGGTATACCAATTAGACCTGATCTCGAGAAAATAGCAAGTACAATGGGATCAACAGTTAAATTTAAATGGAATTAACATTCAGCATGCTGCGTGATTTTGCCTTCAAAGTGACACTCTTGCTGAAAAGATGTGTCCCATGTGTGATGCAGCCTATTGTTGAAAAAAAAAAACGAAACAAGTTTGTTCTTTTCTGAAGTGGATTATCGGACAGCCGGGCGTGCTCTGTTAAGTCAACTACGCGAATGAGGTTAGAGATTGGAACACATCTAGAAATATATAATCTGCGTTTTCTTTAAGAATAAGCAAGTTCAACGCATCTGTGTGAGAATGTGCCTTAGCCTCTCGGTTTCTGAGAAAATTTTGAAAGTATTATTCCTGTGCTTATGGCATATTCATCAAGGGCAGCGATAGCTAAATCTATCTATCTATCTATCTATCTATCTATCTATCTATCTATCTATCTATCTATCTATCTATCTATATATCTATCTATCTATCTATCTATCTATCTATCTATCTATCTATCTATCTGTCTGTCTGTCTGTCTGTCTGTCTGTCTGTCTGTCTGTCTGTCTGTCTGTCTGTCTGTCTGTCTGTCTGTCTGTCTGTCTGTCTGTCTGTCTGTCTGTCTGTCTGTCTGTCAAGGTGACTGCTGGCACGGCAACGACTGGTGGCTGGGTTTGTTAAAGTTGCTAATTTCGCATAAAGAACACTTCGCAGCGAACCTCGAGACCAAGTTAACCAGAACACATATCTCTGCGATTCAGACACGAAGGCTTAAAACGGTTCCACTTTCCTGAAGGCAAACAGGAGTTTAATCAGGTGCCTTCGTGGTGCGGTAGGCAGGCGAAATGAGACCACCGTTGAGCGGGGTGTCGGTTGTGGCCTAGATTTTGGAGAGGCGCTTTCCTCGTGTGCCAAGGAAGTTAATCATTTCGGCCATCACAATCTTCTTTTAGGCGCCATCTCGCTCGCACATTGTCGACGCGTTTCAGAGCCACACGAGACACGAGAATGGAGCGCTGCCCATTTATAAGCTCACCCGACAGAATGATGCAGCCTGATACAGGCGCAGTCCGTTGCTCAGGGAATCTTGGCACCGTGGTGTTATCTTCCCACCAGCAGGCAAATGAGTGCTCAACGTGCCGGCAGTGGTGCCCAACGTCGCAGAGTGGCTGCTTTGTTACTTGCGCCACCCCACGGCAAACACTGAGTGAAGCGTCGACTGCAACGGTTGAACAGAATGAGGGAGAAATGAGGAAACTATCGTACAATGCGGCAAACCGGTGTGTTTCGCGCATACTTGACGCATGCCGTAAATTGACCGTATGCAACTTCGGAAACAGTAAGCGGGGTAGTTATTGAGGAGAGAAATTATGAGATTGCTGTGACAACCATTCCGTTTAATTGATTATAGTGTATACGCCTCAATGAGATATATGACTATGACGTTTCCTAAGAACTAAATAAAATAGAACTACGGTGGTGTTCAGCCCAAGCGGAAAATACACTGGATCTAGCAAGGAATTATAGCTAAATAAGCAGCGTGAGCCAGGCCGTTGAAGCAGCACAGCGAAATGTAGATTGCACGGTAAAACCTGTGGGAACTGCATCAGGTGATTTGGCCTGGGAGAGCGCCATTGGTGCTAGCAGCTTCTGCAAGCTAACGCAGGGTCGTTCCTTTCCCCGTGTCGGAGCATCGAGCTGATAATCACCGCCGCGGCAAGGTTCCCTCTACTAACCCGAAAAAACGACGGGTGGCAGGGGGCCGGGGAGGTTGGCTGGAAACACCTCGTGGCTTTCCGGCCGCAGTGAGAGAAAACGGGACAGAACCGTCCGCGAAAGTGAGCGCGAGGAATGTTAATTGCGGACTTGGCAACGACAAACACGCGTCCACCAAAACGGAATGCACTTCGATTAACGCCACGAAAAAAGAGGAAGGGGGCACCGGTCGCCCCCGACTAACATCCAGCCAGGCCGATGAAAGGCTGGCCCAACCAGGCGGCCAATTTCAAAGGGACGCCTATGGCTTGCCGTCCACCAGGTCACTTGATAATTAAAACCAGTGTTTCGCCTGTTACGCCCGGGTAACCGTAGAACAAAAGCAGCAGAACGCCGGGCCGCGGCGGGGCTGCAGCTGCCGCCGCTGCCGAATGCGACACGGGGTGACTCGCGCGTGCGCCCCAGACTCCGGACACGCCAGCCACACCCGCAGCTTATTAATTGGCTCCGCTGCGACAAGACTTGCCGACAAGCGCCACCCACGAGGTTAGCTGCTGTATGGGCCTTCTGAACAGGACGTCCACTCACAAAACATGTGGGTAACGAGATAAGCAAAAGACCTGCCCGCTGGAATAGATTGACTTCTTGTAAAGCGCGATGTCTAGTCGCTGTTAATGTGACTATGCGCAGGGAAAGGTTGCACGTGGGAAGGCACTACGATCAAATTATGTGAACGAACTGCGTGCGTTGCATCTGAGAATATACCAGTTTTCGTCAATGAATAAGCCACGCACTACTATATGGTCTAATTCACAAAGCTTCCAGCTAGTGTGCTCTTCGTAATTGGCCAGGCGGCTTCGCTATTCAGATGCCCAGCATCACGACTGGATAAAATTTTCGGTTATTACCAATTTAAGCGTAAAATGTTTTTATTATATTGACTAAATAAGTTTGGTAGTGCTATGTATAATATCTTCTGCAATCATAAATCATTTTTATGTACCAGATATTTCATATAACAAAAATTTGTATACAGTGTAGCAGCGAGAGAGTGAGTCGCGAGACGACGTCATGAATGAGGCTGACGGGGCCGTGCCGAATCTAGCCAATTTCATTCCTCGGGTTGAAAACTCACCGGCGGCGGCTGACAGCGTCCGAACCGCCAGACGCATGTACCCGTTCTGCCCTCGCGCAGCTCGAGTTAGTCTCAGTTGCGCGAGAGGCGTGGCGAGGTGGTCAAGAAATGATGATGATGATGATGGCACTACAATATATACGAGAATTCTAAAATAAGCCTTATTATACTCGTATGTGTGCTTTGGCGTGCACCCAGATTCCAGCACTTTTTATGGTGCACTAAATTTCTCTACAGAAAAAAATGAAATATTTGCCACAAAGGCGAAGCAATAAATGCAAGCAACAAATTGAAAGGTCACGCGTAGAATGGCCAGCCGTTCGACACGTGCCCCATGTTTCTAACGCACAAATAACGCATGAAACGTACTCACAGGCACCAATAACACGAATAAGCGTCTCAGTTGTTTCTTCGCTGTGTCTGAAAAGCGCGCTCTTTTCGCAAACAGAGATTGTGCAACAATTGCAGGGACCTTTCTGCGCCCGGTAATCACAACATTATCGTTCCGGGGAAAGCCAAAGTCTCGCGAAGGCGTATAATCCTCCCCATCACCAGATAAGGGCGCACGAATGAGCGTCCAGGAGCTTTACGTCCACCCTCTTCTCTCCGCGAGGCAAAGCTAGTACGCGTGGAAGATGAGAGCGTGTGCCGCCACGTTGTGATGATGTGGCGACGCATGCTCATGGCGCCATCTTGCTGGTAATGCTAAAACACGATAGTCCACCCCCCTCCCCCCCAGAAATTCCCGTCACTAACGCTAAGTGGTACATATAATTAGCTTGTTGTTCAGCTCTAAAGGGCGTGCGGTTTCATTGCTCACTGGATAACGCTTTTCACTCATGTTTGAGAGGTCCTAGGTTCGATTCCGCGCGCTGTAGTCTTTTCCCAAAATTTCTTATTCTTTTTTGCACTTTCTATATAAAGACACGTATACATATACGCTTAGTCACGGCCACATCGACGCCGGCAGCAAAATTCAGCCGGGATTGCCTATATAATTGCTATCACAATAAAAATTCCTCATGCAAGGAGCCAGGCACGGGTTCATTCATTTTTTTCGTAGACGTCATTTTCGTTTTTTAACAGCAATGAGTTTTTAACATTTACATTGGCTCTGACACAAAAAAGGTCCAAGAAAACAAGATATTTTGTGTACATGTAAGCGCTGACTATGAGTGACACTAGACGAACTCAATTATACTGCGCGCTCGCTTGGATGCTCTTTACAGCAAGCTTTTCTAAAAGACCGAAAAAAAGTTGTCGACCTAAATGAAACGGAATACATTTTAGCGCATCAAAAACATACAGGCTCTAAATATAATCCCTAATGAACGTGGCGACCGCGAATGTTTTCAAGAGGTTGGATGATAGAAGTTTCTTAAGTATCATTGGAAATATGTTTACACACTTTCTACGTCACTCATATTCTTGAAAAGGAGCATTCACGCGCAGAGTCAGTTTCTATTGACTTAGCAAGAATTTATTAGCCATAACGCGAGACCTCTCAAATGGACTTTGTATAAGCGAGCTTCGTAAACACTTCCTCGTTTCTCGGCATGTTAGCGGATATCAGCAATGGGGCCGCAAATATCGGTAGACTGGCGCTCAACACCGCGGTCCACAATGAACGTACCTCGAAGTGAGAATGATAACAAAATTCCATTACCCTTCCTATACAACGTTGGTTTTCTGAAAATATGGAGTTTATTTGGTCCCATCGGTTAATGGAGTCTTTTTTCCCAAAAACTTATTGCAACTTTTCGGCAGTTTGCCGAGTAATGGATACGGCGTTCTTTCAAAACATCGTTTCTTATATGAGGAATACAGGCGAAGCGTCACGCAGCAAAGTACAACTTTAAAACCCATTAGAAACTTTTTTTTCTTTTTTGTGAACATTCATACTGTTTTCAGGTGCATTATCCTTGCTATTCGTATTTAGATAGGTGGCCGAAATCAACTAGAGCCATCTACTGCAGCATCTCTCAAAGCCTGAATAACTATGGGATACGCTATGCACCTCAAAGCAGTAAATGTGTCTATTTCTGTGACACGTGATACGATTGAGGAGTATAATATGGCTAATGTGGCATTCAAGCACGTGAGTTCATATACGTAGTAAAAGCGAGTAATTTAGATGCTGGGCTTGCTCGATAGAAAAAAAAAGTATTCAATAAATAAAACGACATAGCCCTAAACTAGAAGAGTAGTTCCCTGACCAAGCACAATCATGGCACAGATTTCTTTAAGCGTTGACAATGGTAATGATTCTGTTACTAGCTTCACTGTACAGCGTGCAAAAGTAATTACGCTGTGCAAAGGCAAGCTATACTTTCATGAATTATATCTGACGCAGTAACGTCGATACCAATAGCAGGAACGACGTGATAGTAATACCTTTTCGTCCGTTTCGACGAAAGAAAGAAATTGCATAAAATATCAGAGCATATCCAGGGAGTGAATGATGATGAGTGGGGCGAAGCGTCCATACGTACATCCGTGCTTCTGTCTGTCTGTGCTTCTATACGTCCGTTCGTCCATGTGTGTGTTGGTTCATGCGTCCGTGCGTCCATTCATGTGTGCGTCCGTCCATCCATATGTCTTTCTGTTTGTCCAGCCGCCCATCTGTCAGTCAGTCAGTCAGTCAGTCTGTCTGTCTGTCTCTCTGTCTGTCTGTCTGTCTGTCTGTCTGTCTGTCTGTCTGTCTGTCTGTCTGTCTGTCTGTCTGTCTGTCTGTCTGTCTGTCTGTCTGTCTGTCTGTCTGTCTGTCTGTCTGTCTGTCTGTCTGTCTGTCTATTCATCCGTGCTTGCGTGCGTCCATCCGTTCATCTATCTGTGGGTCCATTCATCTATGCATGCATGCATACGTCTGATCGTGTTTGAGAATGCAGACGGCGCACGGGTAACACCAACGAGACGCGAGCCAAGGAAGCCGAGCTGAAGCATTTTCAACGTGCCCACCACTCTGCTTCGTTCATTCCCCACCAATTATTCGCCACGTTCGGCAACTAAGCAAAAGACCGAGGGAATAACTCCTTCCTCGCTCACACGGACACAACCCGTGCAGCAGCCAAACGGAGAGTAGCGGTACAGTACCATCTAGAATATCCTCACTCAACTTCAGTTTTTATGTACTTCTATGAGACAGCGCCGTCTATTATACTGTTCGAGAGATACTGCCTTCCTTCCGCTCTCTTCTTTTCTTGGTTACGCCCCACGCAGGACAAGGCTAGAGAGACTAAGAGGAGCTTCACCCCTAAAAAACTGACACCTGATGTGGCGTGCTGGATGAACACGAGCACGCTGCCTCATCAAGAAAAATTTATATTTAAAATACGCTGAAAAAAAACCCACGTTGGATAAAGACTTTTGACAAGCCTCTGTTGGCGGCACTCTGGACCTGCGCAGTAAGCTAGCCGCTCCACAAGGGCTATAAAAGACTCTGCGAACAGCGTCGTCGCCACATTCAGCAGCAGTCCGCGGCAAAGTCAACATCCCGTAAACACCTCTTCTTGTATCTGCAGGTTGGTTGCGCTTCATTTTAAGGTATTTTCTGTAAAATAGCTTCACCGCGGCTGCTGCTGAGCCATTGTGCATTTTGGTTTGTTGTCTTGTCGCAAACTAGAATGCCATCAAATGTTGAACTCGCGAAAAGGCTCGAATCGCTCCAGACAAAGTTTGAAAACAAGTTGGAGGACCTCGTGAATGACCGAACAGGAAGGCTACTAGAAAAAATCAAGAACCGTTCTATCCACGAACATGGTTCGCTTTGCGATACAGTGGAATTTCTAAGTAAGGAATATGATGCAATACGTGCAAGACAGGACGAGCTTATTGCTGCAAACAAAGCCCTTGCTAATGAAAATGAAGCCCTCAGAAAAAACTGGCAGACCTTGATCAGTATTCCAGAATGAACAACGTTGAAATAAAGGGCGTCCCAAGTACTCAAGGAGAAGAATGCGCAGCCATTCTTGAACAGGTTAGGCAAGCAATAGGCTGTCCTGTCTCGACTGATGACATTGATTGTGTTCACCGTGTTGCTGCAAAATCTGGCGAAAATAATATCATTGCACGTTTTGTTTGTCGCGAGAAGAAAAATGAATTTGTTAAGAAGGCGCGAAAAGCTCGGATTCACACATCCCAGATCGGCTTCGGTAATGCGACTGATCGGGCCGTGTATGTAAACGATCACTTGACTCTCGAGAACAAAAAGTTGTTTTCTAGGGCTCTTGCGTTGAAGAAAGAAAAAAGGTGGTCCTTTCTGTGGACAGAAAACTGCCACATAAAGGCCCGAAAGACTAACGACAGCAGGGTGTTTCGCATTTTCGCAGACTCAGATCTGCGCATTTTCACATAGATTTCCTTCTTTTCTGACTACGACCATGAAATGCAACATATATGGGAAACATGGCTTCTCTGTCGCCCACTAATGTACGATCTTTGATATCTGACAACAATCCTTGCCTCGTTCACTTGAACGCAAGAAGCTTCGGCGTAATCACGATAATATTAGTAGCTTTCTTACTTCCCTTTCTGTTCCATTTTCTTTCATATGCATAACCGAAACCTGGCTTTGTCAAGCTGATACTAACATGTTTGGATTTCCGTCTTATCAATCAGAATACTGTCACTGCTCAAATGATTGTCATGGAGGATCAGCTATATTTATTTCCGATAAAATCCCCTACACTAGAAGGCGCGACATTAGTATACCTATTGCGCAGTGTGAGTCGGTATGGACTGAACTTGATCATTCCTTTTTGTCCATTGATTCAAAAAAAATTCTTTTGGGCTGTATATACCGTTCGCCCTCATCATGTTCATCTGAATTTATGATTCACCTCGATCGCATTTTCAACATATTAGCTGCAGAAAATAAACACGTTCTCATAGTGGGTGATATCAATATCAATTTGTTAGATATCGACAACAGGCTGTGTGTAAATTATACTGATTGCTTTAGTGGATTTGGTTACGAGCAACTCATAACGTCGCCAACAAGATGCACTCTTTATGGAAGAGAAACGCTTCTAGACCACGCATTAACTAACATCACTCCTGCACCTATCTCGGGGGTGATTAAAACTGATATTAGCGATCATTATCCTATTTTCATCATCTTTAACTCGTCGAACAGCTCGGACAGTACACGATACTTAGCCAAAGTATTCGATAAGAGCAGCTTTATAGAAGATATGAGTAATATCGATTGGTCTGAAGTTGATCAGGTGCAAGATCCTGAATGTGCACTCGAAAGTTTCTGCGATTTTTTTCGAGAAGCCGTGTCTCGGAATACAATTATTAGCAAATGTAAACGGCGTTACAATTCACCTCGATGTCCTTGGATAACCAAGGGTCTTCCTAAAAGCATGCGTAAAAAAGAAAACTTATACAAAAAAACAAAGAAGCGACCTTTCAATCTAAAATTGGCATCAAGATACAAAAAGTACTGCAACATCTAAAATTTTTGCTCAAAAAGGCTAAGAAAAGTTATTACGAAAAAGAATTTATAAGTCGCCAGAAAAATTCTAAAAGAAAATGGGAGTTGCTCAATACATTCCTAAACAAAACAACGTGTCACACTTCAATCTCAAAAATTATGTATAATGACTGTACGTACGATGACGCGCTTGAAATAGCTAATGCTTTCAGTGACTTCTTCTTTGAAATTTACAATCAGGATCACACGGGCGCTGAATGTAGCATGAGTCGAGTTAATTTTTCGTTTTTTCTTTTCCCTGTAACATCAGAAGAAGTTTTCACCACTATTAAGAGCCTTAAAGATACCTCTCCTGGATTAGATGACATTCATGCACGTCACCTAAAAATGGTAGGCCATTTAATCTCTCCAACGCTGGCCAGCATAATTAACAGCATCTTTAAAACTGGAATTTTTCCACGCACCCTTAAGAACACAAACGTCATACCCATATTTAAGAAAGGTGATAGGTCAATTATTTCCAATTACCGACCTATTTCTATCTTATCATCCGTCAGCAAAATGTTTGAGAAACTATTTGTTAGTCGCCTGAATAGCTAGCTAAAAAAATTTTATATCTTGAACGACCGCCAATTCGGTTTCCGTTCTGGTAGTTCAACCGACTTGGCTGTAATCTCATTAACAGACTACATTAAGAGTTCCATAGACAAAGGACTCATTGTTGGATCCGTATTCTTAGATTTTTCAAAGGCTTTTGATACAATTAATCACGGTATGTTACTAAAAAAATTAGAAGCCTATGGAATAACAGGGCCAGCGTTAATCCTTCTGAAAAACTACTTGTGTGACAGAAAGCTAACAGTTTATTTATCTGGCAAGTTCTCAGACACTAAAACAATTAATCAGGGGGTGCCACAGGGTTCAATCTTGGGACCATTATTATTCATCCTATATATTAATGATCTTCCTCTACACGCTTCACCCTCACAATGCATGTTATACGCTGATGACACTACTATCTCAGACTCGGATGTATCTATAACAACGTTAACTAATAAATTAAACACTGCCTTAGCTAATATTGTCACTTGGTGTCAGAATAATCACTTGATTTTAAATCTAAACAAAACTAAATTCATGGTTTTCCGTTCTCCTCAAAGACGACTTCAATTTTCACCTCAGGTAACCCTCTACTCCCACTTCATTTCGACTAGCAACTGCGTTTCATTTCTCGGTGTCTATCTCGATGAACAACTAAAATTTCACAAACATATATCACAAGTTAGGAAAAGAACTTCTTTCGGCATAAGAGCACTAATAAAAGCTAGACATTGTCTGTCTACTTCTGCTCTCCTTTCACTTTATCACGCATTCATTCATAGTCATATAAATTACGGTATTGCTGCCTATGGCAACACATATCAGTGTCATTTCTCCTCTATTCAACATATACAAAATCAAGCTCTGCGCATTTTTTCTAACTTTAGTCGCGATAATATTAATATCGTTTGCATGGAGAATAACGTGCTCACCACTAATGATTTATTTGCATTTAACTTCATTACCTTGCTTTTCAGGTTAATTAATAAAGATCTCACCCACGAGTTCATTTCCTTGGATTCCTTGAAGAATAACAACCCTACTCGCTTTGCTCAAAAAAATAACTTCTTGCTGCCTAAAGCTTGTACTAATTATGGTAAAATGACAGCATCATTTTGTGCTATCAAAATATGGAATTCTCTTCCTCACCCCATCAAAACATCGTCATCTCTTCCTCTTTTACAAAGAACACTCAAAGCTCATTTCTTGAACCAATAATTATAACTTGTTCATAGCATGTACTGTTTTTAGTGCTTTTTTTTTCTTTCCTCTATACTAACATATGAACATTACGTGAAATACATTGTTATTGTTCATGGTGTATCTCTTTACATGCTTTCACTTTTGGTATGAATATATATGTGTATATAGATGTGTGTATATACTTATATGTATGTGTATGTATATTTAATATCAGTATTTATACAATTAGAAAACAGTTCTGCACGCGTAAAAATGTCGATGTCTCCGATTAGCGTTATCGTAGTATTCTTTCTGTATAACTATTGTACACTTGTTTTTAGGTTGACTTGATATTTCTTTTATTTTTTCCATTTTCGTGCATATTTCGTTATCCTTACCTAATGATCATGTACAGAGGGTCCCGGTAGGGTTTTTCTGACCTTGGGACCCTCTTCTGCATATCCTTAACGATGTAACCATACTATGCAAAAATAAAGATTGATTGATTGAATGATTGATTGAAAGCAAGTGATTCATCCCGGCCGGCTTAATCCGTAAGGCTTCTGAAAAAGGACAAAAAATCTTTATTCATTAGTATGCGAACACAATCAGAACACAAACAGTTTCCGCAGCGTACTTCCATAAAGCTCTGGAAAAAAGCACAAAACAAAAAAAAAGAGAAAGAAGCAACCTTATTCTCACCAGTTATGTTTGACTTTTTGATGTTATCGTCATGGACCTCGCAAACAAAATATAATATCACTGCAACATGAACACGGTGACGTCCGGACGGAGCACAAAACGAGAACACCTTAATCATGCGTTCCAGAGATTTGAAGTATTGAAGGTATGGCACTAGGAACGCCACAATGGGCTCCTGTAAAGTACGTGAACGTTCCACACTTCCGTCACTTCCTTTGTTTTTTCAACCTTGCAGCAACCAGACGTTTCCTTCTTCAGGCTCGCCGCAACAGTGTCTCCATTATTGACTCCGTGGTTTCTTGTCTTAAATCAGTCTCTCTGCGTAATTTTAGTGCGTCAGCACGTGTCTGTGAATGTCTTCGCGCCTTTTGAGGTCCTGCGAACACTCTCTCTTGTATCACTTATTCCACATTTTCATTATACAATACAGTGTGCCACACCGTGAGCCAGACTAACACCTTCAGTTTTTATGCAGCCATATAACGCAAGCTTATACGCCTGGGTTAGCTTATCTCCGTCATCCCGAAAGCAATTAGAGTAGAGAGTGAGAGCGAAACAAGTTATCTTTGTATTTATGTTTTTCTCTTTTTTAACACGTAATAAAGTTCAGTCTTGCTTCTAAATTTTTAAAAACGCGAATTAGAGGCAATTCCTAATACAGTGTGCTTATTAGTGATAACTTACCAATGACCTTTTAAAAGTAATGGATGCCTATACATGTAAACTATGAAATATATATGTATTCGTACTTCTTTTTAAAAGTCCAATTACGTAAGAAATTTTCAGCAACCAATGTCCCACTCTGCTCGTGGTATCGGGATCAACCCGTGCATCATTCGTGCTTAGGCAGAGTTTTGTTTTCTTGGTAACTATTATGTTTTTGTGAGCTGCTTCCTTGCGTGACTTTGGGGCAATTCTAGGCAACAGCCTCTTTATATGTTTGGCTCAAAAAAAAAATTAGGGCAAGTTTTCATCATTCGGAAGCACTCTGCATACCGAGCTAGCTTGACTTATTGGGACGCTGAAGAGGAAAACAGTTTTTCTCGTTTAGTACCTACCTACCTACTCACCGCCCAATACATGGGGTCGTAATGCATAAGACAAACAATCAAGATGAAGCTTGATGGCCGCTACAAGCAGCTGAAGAAACGTGGGCAGTAGTGTTGATGACACAGAGCTTCGAAGATCATGCACCGCCGCGGTGGTGTACTGGTTATGTCGCTCGAATGCTAACCAGAAGTTCGCGGGATCGAATCCCGGCTGCGATGGCTGCATTTTCGAAGGAGGCGAAAAGGTTCTAGGCCAGTGTGCTGAGATTTGGATGCACGTTAAAGAACCCTAGGAGTTCGAAATTTTCGGCACCCTCCTCTACGGCGTCTTTCATAATCATGGGGCGTTAAACCCCATCCATGTTATATTATTCATTATTAGTTTGTGACAATCAGAGTAGCCGGGTGTATACCATGCCCAGGCTGCTGCATTAACTAGCGGCTCTTCAGACTGAGAGAGCCACACACCTCGGGCAAAAAAGGAACACCTACTCGCTGGTTCAGACAATAAACGTTTATTCTCCCTCCTCCTCATGCTTGTAAATTACAGTTACTTGATACCCAAAGCAGCGCCCAGAAAATTCAGGTCGCGACGCCGCTTTGTAGTTGCCGCACTAGCTTGCCATGGCGTCATAAATTTTGATGGTATATGCTAGGACCTACGTAACCCTCTGTCACTCAAGATTATTTACATTGTTTTTAAGGGACACACAAGCCGCCACAATGGTATAGTGGGTACTGTGCTTCGCTGCCGGGCCGAAACACGTGGTTTCGATTTGAGCTGCTGCGGTTGCATTTCATAGAAGCAAAATGCCAAAGACCCATGCACTGAGGATTTAAGTTTTAAACACCAGGTGGTCGAGATTTCCAGAGCCCTATCATGCGGTGTGCCTAATAATCTTATTGTGGTTTTGGCGCGTAAAACACCAGCAATGTTAAGCCTCTTAGTTATGTTTAGAGGTACTTTGTGTCTGAAATACGCAAAGATGCTTTCAAATTTGTAACATCATATGAACACTAGGTGCTGGAATTTCAGTGCTAAACGCTAACATAATACTTTGACCTTCAATTCCTCTTCTAACAACTAATCTAGCATGGCAGACTTAATGTCAAACGAATTCTGAAAGGATAATCAGTTAGTTTGTTAAGCACAGACACGCAAAGCTTGTATCTTTTTTATCTGTTGCGTTGGGTAGATAATTAACAACTTATCCTGGCTAGAAAACTCCTTTACACGAAGACGGAGTGGTTAGTTAATTGGACACGTTTTCACAACGGTCACTCGTTATTCGGTTTCGGAGAGCACCGGGAAAGATGTGGTCAGAACTTTTTTTCTGGTTTATTTTTTGCGAGAAATGCTAGTCACGTGGTCGCACAAAAGAGTGACGTGTGCGTCATGTGCGCTGCGCATGGAAACAAGTGCATGTGTGCAACGCCTCCTTTCTTTCTTTCTTTCAATGCCAGTGCAAACGCGCGCTTATCAACGGGAGCCGTCAATCCACCTTAATTCAGAGAATGGTCGTGCTGCGACGCTGCATGAGGGGTCGCGCTGCTTGCATCCCACATGGTTCCGAGCGCTTTCCCCCGGAGATGCGATAGACGTGTTTCCCACTACACTATCGTACGTCTGTCAGATTTGTTGTTTCGTGCCTTTCTTTTTGTGTATCCAAGCAATGCCACAACTGCATTACGGCGCAGCGCATGTAGAGAAGCGTTGCAGCGAGGCTTCCCCAAGGGTTGCCCGCGTAGCGACACGAACGGCGACACGATATCTCCAAACACCGTATCTTTTACAGAGCCAGCGTGACCGCCAACATTGTGAACACGAGGAATGCAAGACGCCGCCCCATGGATGTGTGCGAACTGAACGAAAAACTACTTCGTATGATTTTCGTCATGTGGCTCCGCATGAGTGGGCACCCTCCCCCATGACAGCAAAGCACAGGCGAAGGCTAGGCGATGAGCGAGAGCAGGAAAGGGCTAGGGGAGAGGATGGTGAATGGCTGGATCGAGCGCATCCGGCTTCCATTGATAAAATAGAGGAGGCGTTGATGTATTCGATGCGTTCACAGCTGCAGCAGAAAGCACAGACATGGCAGCCGACAGAAAACCGTGACGTTAGTGATATTTGGTTGTTTTCATTGAGGAAGGAAAAAAACTTGTATGGAATGTCACGAGAAAATTTCGAAGCCTAATCGTGAAAAATATAAGGGAGAAATAGGTTGATTGATGGATATGTGGGGTTTAACGTCCCAAAACCACCATATGATTATGAAAGACGCTGTAGTCGAGGGCTCCGGAAACTTTGATCACGTGGGGTTCTTTAACGTGCACCGAAATCTGAGCACACATTGCCTACAGCATTTCCGCCTCCATCGCAAATGCAGCCGCCACAGCCGGGATTCGATCCCGCGACCTGCGGGTCAGCAGCCGAGTACCTTAGCCACTAGACCACCGCGGCGGGGCCAAAGAAATAGGTTCTAGCCACGTGATAATTGAGCGCTCGTATTGGTCGACTCATTGGTCGACTTCACGCGACGTTCCCGCTTCGTATTCTTCATTCCGCCACGGTTCATTACCATTCGAGTAGGGAGAAGTTGATATTCATGTCGCGAGGGGCTTCACTTAGCATGACGATAGTTATAGCGCGAGAACAAAACGACGACACAGAGACAAGAAGGACCTTGTCTCTGTGGCGTCGTTTTGTTCTCGCGCTATTACTATCGCCATGCCATACCAACTAGCCCAAGCTGCCACACTTCTAAGCTTCATTTAGCGCTCAGCAGCATGGCATTCACTTGGAAATTGATTTTGAATTTGTTGTAGGCTGAAGCAATCGTTGCTATTTTGAAATTATCTGCGTGCGTGTCCAAACAATATGTCTTGCAACTAATCTCGCCTTCCTAACAATACGTCAGTATTCCTTTAAAGTAAATTGAATGTACTGTAAGTTAACTGATAACGCAATCAAGCCGTCAGTCGAGAGTTGACCGTTTGTTAAGACAGTCGGATGCTTGACGCATCATTTGGTAAGAAGATTTGACGAAGACGAGGAGAATCCGCCACTGTTATTAGTGTGTATATTGTTGTTCTTAGACACCTTAGCGGAGTCAGCTCTGGCTGGGAGCGTTAAGGGGACGCAAATGCTTCGGCCTTAGTGGTTTGTACTATAGGACCTACCGTACGCCATGCTTGTTTTTTTATCCTATAAAGCGCTCAATGTTGGAGCTTCAGGTCACTGTCATATTGCTGCATCGACGATTCGCCAGCCAAATCCCCTTACCATGCCGACCCGACGCTACCTCATAGACGTTGAAGTAGACGATGCACTTCTTGTTGCCTTTGTAGACATAGGGGCTTACAATTTGGTGATGGAACTCGGAGCTTCACCACCGCCTTAAAAAGGTGTTAACACCGCTCACATTGCCACTCATTCAAGTCGCCGATGGTGGAACTTTTCCTGTGCTTGGGGTGTGCTCCGCGCGTGTTTGTGTTGCTGACCACTCCACAACTGTGCTTTTTGCCATGCTCGAGAAGTGCTCTAATGAACTCATCCTGGGCATGAACTTTCTTGCCACGCACTCTGCCTAATTGACTGTGGGACAGGCTTACTTCGGCTTGACCTACCTTATTTCTGTCACACATACACCTCAACCACGTTTGTTTTCTGTTGAGTACGTTCACCTAGCGCCCTAAGCCGTTACCTACGTAATCATGAGGTCTTTTTTTTCTTCCTGTACCCGACGGCGATTACGTACTGACACCGATTTTGGACGTGTTATTGAACAGAAATGTTGTACTTCACCATACTCTGTTGACGAATACGAATAATATGGCGTCGCTACTGATACTGAACTTCAGCTGGTGTGCTCAAGTTGTTTCACATGGTATGACTCTAGCCAATGTCTCTTCCATCAGTGAACATTCTGTTTCTGCATTCATTGGAGACGCTCCTTTGCCCACTGCTGCGTCCTCTGCACAGAACCCCACCGATGCCGACTTTGACAAGATGATCGCGCCAGACCTCCTTCCAGCACAAGCAGCCATTCTCCGGCGTATCTTGGAATCTTTAAGGAACATCTTCGACTTTGGTGACAGCGCTTTAGGGAAGGCGTCAGTTGTTACTCATAGGATCAACACTAGAGACGCCAGCCTAATCTGACGACGTCCTTTTCGCTTGTCACATGCAGAGCAACAAGTCATCTAGCGTGAAGTTGATAAAATCCTTACAAAAGACGTCATTGAACCATCTTGAAGTCCATGGGCCTCACCAGTCGTTCTAGTAAAAAACAAGGATGGCACCTGTCGCTTCTGCGTTGACTAGCGTCACTTAAACAAGGTCACCCGCAAGCAGGTCTACCCACTGCCACGAATTGACGATGCCCTCAACTGCCTGCACGGGTCTGCCTACTTCCTCTCTATCGACCTGCGTCATTACTGTGTTCTTCCCTGTAGAGTCCAATAGCTCACGCTTTACTATACCGTCAAAGGATACGCCCAGCCTTCACGCGCCAGGCAGCTGATTAGGATTGCGTACGCTATAGCGGGGGATGTGTTGAAGCGTACGCCTCTTCCTGTAATCAGCACTGATCTGTGCAGTGATGATCGTAAAACGGTCGTAAATGTTGGTGGAAAGTGCATAGGCTGGAAAAGCAGACATGGCTGGTCTCTTCGTGTGCCCCTAATGTCACCACTAGTAGGGTGTTACCGAAGCGAGCCCTTGCTCACTTTAGAAGAAAGCGTTTGCTTACTTTGTTCACAATCTTTATTGTCCATGTGATATAAAAGATAGCGTTCCCATTCAATCAGCAGGATTGGTTCGTGTTTGCCAGTGCGCTGGTTACATGCTGGTTCATTTAAGTAGTAGGCGAATGTTTACTACACATGCACCTCTGGCACGATACCTAACTAGAGATGCACGCGTTTCAACCGATCAGTTGGCAGGCCACTATTATATGGTCTGTTCGTTCCCATCTTGCTGGCACGTGCGCAATGGTCTCCGATGACACTTCACTGGCTTGGGCTGCTTCTGCATCACTTGTGCCGACGCTGGACAAGCAAATCTGGATGCGCATCTGGCCGCTTGGGGCATCAACGACTATGCCAGATGAAATCAGCTCAGCATAGTTAAGCTAAACGCCAGCAGACCACCTCGGGCACGGCACCACATCAGAGATACATGTGTTTCAATCAATCAATTTGCGGGTTAGTGATCACAAAGACACTGTCTGTGTAAGAAGTAGCAAATACTGTTTGATCGCAGTGTCGTGCATAACCAGTTTGTCTGAAGCCTTGAAACAATCTTAGTTACAAATATCTCGCATTCATTTGCTCATCTTTGATATGCTGCTTATGTTGTCGGGCGATATTGAATCTAAGCCAGAGCCCATGAGCAAGGCCTAGGCTGAAACCAGCAAACCACCTCAGGTACGGCACCACATCAGAGATCCATGTGTTTCAAGCGATCGATTTGTGGGTTAGTGATTACAAAAATACTGTCTGTGTAAGAAGTAGCAATTACTGTTTGATTGCAGTTATGTCAGCAGTGCAGAAATTAGAGAAGGGTCTGCAGCCTTCTCGGTGCAGTTAAGCAAGACGATTAAAAAACTGAGAGCTTCTACGAACAAAGTCGCTCTTTGACTTAACGTATTGTCAAGCTTGAATCAGCCTTAATGTCACGTTTGCCAAGTGATATCGGTACGGCTCATAATGCCTTGCACTGATTTTCGAGTCATTTGACTAAAATCAACACCAATGGTAACGATACTGAAAATAGAGTGGGATGTTCTAACCTGCTTTATTTGTTTTTTTTTTTTGCAGGGGGGGTGACAAGGGCGGGAATAGACGATCATATTTGCGAGATCTGGTTTTATCTTAAAAAAGAATTATTTACTTCTGTTCTGAAATATTGAACATTTCTTTGATTAGCGCACGATTCCAACGTGCGCAGAGGCTTGGGAAATTCAGACACCAAAAAGAGACCCGTAATAGTGAAGCTAACTTTCTGTAAAGATAAGCAGCAAAATCTTGCGCGTGCTTTAAATCTAAAAAAGGTCGACAAATTCTATCAAATAAGATATCTTCTATAGCTACGCAACAGGCAAGTAAAGCGCTCATTTGATTCACTAAAACGCAAATAGAACTCATTTGTCAGGCTACACATGAATAGAAAACTTTCACAATCCTTAGTGTCAGCAAAATAATTTTATTAGAAAAATAGCAGGCCACAAAGCATCAGCATGAAAACGCCACCAGGCACCTGCAAGACGTTTAGATACTCCTTCTTTCTTATATCATTTACTAACATTAGAAGCGTGATAACCAATTGCGATGCGATCTGCTCTTTTTTAGAAGACAATGATCCCGATATACTCATGCTCATTGGAACTTGGCTTTACTCCGCAATAAAAAAAAAAGCACGCCACCGCAACGACAGTGGTCACGAAAATGCCCTTCATAATGCAGGTTTTCGTCCTGTTGTTCGCACCATTGCTCCGCCTTGGCTTCCTGAGTAACCACCCGTTCCTGGACTATTGCCAAAGCGCGCCCGTCACGATTCAGTCGCTGGCCTGGAATGCCTCTTCACAAGAAACCCCGAGGATGCCGTTTCCGTCGGCCGCTCGCTTCTGCGTCTGGCAACACCGGGCTACTACAAGTGAGGGGCGTCAACATCGCCTACAAATAGCGGCACCAGACTTGAGCGCCTTGGGGCACGCCACCGCAACGACAGTGGTCACGAAAATGCCCTTCTTAATACAGGGTTTTCGTCCTGTTGTTCGCACCATTGCTCCGCCTTGGCTTCCTGGGTAACCACCCGTTCCTGGACTATTGCCAAAGCGCGCCCGTCACGATTCAGTCGCTGGCCTGGAATGCCTCTTCACAAGAAACCCCGAGGATGCCGTTTCCGTCGGCCGCTCGCTTCTGCGTCTGGCAACACCGGGCTACTACAAGTGAGGGGCGTCAACATCGCCTACAAATAGCGGCACCAGACTTGAGCGCCTTGGGGCACGCCACCGCAACGACAGTGGTCACGAAAATGCCCTTCTTAATACAGGGTTTTCGTCCTGTTGTTCGCACCATTGCTCCGCCTTGGCTTCCTGGGTAACCACCCGTTCCTGGACTATTGCCAAAGCGCGCCCGTCACGATTCAGTCGCTGGCCTGGAATGCCTCTTCACAAGAAACCCCGAGGATGCCGTTTCCGTCGGCCGCTCGCTTCTGCGTCTGGCAACACCGGGCTACTACAAGTGAGGGGCGTCAACATCGCCTACAAATAGCGGCACCAGACTCGAGCGCCTTGGGGCACGCCACCGCAACGACAGTGGTCACGAAAATGCCCTTCTTAATGCAGGTCAGTTACCTTCCAAACGCGGCCTGCGTGCGTTCTGGAAATTGCCGTCTTCTTGCGGTGTCGTGCCCCACTTGTGTTATTGGTACATGTAGGTTACTGTGTGAAATGTTGTGGTCTCTTTGTAACAATGCTCAGGCGGTAAATATGCTCCTATTGTTGTCGGGTGACGTCGAACTAAACCCAGGACCTGTTTCACCACCGTCAATGGAAACCATTGCAAATGCAATATCCCGCATAGAAGCATCTCAAACCTCGGTCCTGACAGAACTTTCACTAATCCGAACATCCCAGTCTAGCATTGAGGCGCTCGTGACCACCCTCTCGGCTCGTGTTGACACCCTAGAAAAAATTGTGCAGTCGACTCAGTCTAACGAAACATGTCTAAAGGCAGACGTGAAGGACAGTTTTGCCAAACTTTCTGCGGAAATCGGGGTTCTTACAGATAAGTGTGATGATGCTGAAAATCACCTACGTCGTTCTAACCTGCTTTTTTGTGGTATCCCAGACACAAAAGGCGAGTCTTGGATTCAGTCCCAGGCAAAAGTGATAAAATTTTGCTCTGAAAATCTCGGTATCTCCATACCAGAAGACGACTTGGAGCGTGCACATCGGCTTGGTCGATACCAGCAAAACAAAAGTAGACCTATCATAGTAAAATATGCAAGATTTAAAGATAAATAAAAAATTCTTGCAGTTGCGTCCAAGCTCAAGGGCACGACTTTTTCAATTCGCGAAGACTACTCAGCTAGAGTTCGACAGGCACGAAGGAAACTATATGACCACGGCATGCTGAGCGGCAAACCCTTCAAGCTACGCTTTGACAAGTTACTACTTGAAAACAAGCAATTTTCGTACCATGCAGAATCTGATAGCGTTGTTGAATTGCAGTCGTAGCAGTCATTTCCATATCTCAGGCATGCGCGTTGCCCACTTCCCCCCCAACCTTGCCTCGCCCCTATGAATGATCCCGTTTGTGAATGTATGGCAGTCTTAATCGCTAATGTGCGTAGTTACCTGCCTAAGAAAGACGCTGTTGAATCCCTTCTGAATGACAACAACACTGACGTTGCAATATTTACGGAATCTTGGCTTCAGCCGCACATTGCTGACCACGAGCTATTACAAGACGGCCAAGCGTACGCTGTTCACCGGCTTGACAGGGTGGGGCGGAGGGGGGGCGGAATATTGATTTTTGTTAAAGAAAGTGTTCCTTCTTATGTCATCAAAATGAACTGTCAACACGAAATTTTCTGTGTGAACATCTCACTTGCTTCAAAAATGACTGTGATTATTGCTTGTTACCGCGCTCCTAATTGTGATGCCTCCTTCATTTATGGACTAAATACAGTCCTAGTACATCTTTACTCTCGTTTTCCTTTTGCTTATTTCATGCTCTGTGGTGATTTTAATTTTCCAGATATTAACTGGACAAATTTTGAGTCAGATAACCGCCAGTCCAAAGATTTTCTTGAAATGACCCTGACGTTTAACCTTACTCAGATGGTTAATACACCAACCCATGGGGCAAATATCTTAGACCTCGTACTTGTTTCCAACCCTGATACAGTTAAATCAGTATCATCCGTTGAAGGTCTAAGTGACCACAATTTAGTGCTATTTAACCTAAGCATCCCACGTCATGTACGACAGCGCTCAATAAAACGCATCAGGGATTACAACAAAGCCAATTTCACAAAAATAAACTCAGAATTAAGTGAGTTCCTTGATTACTTCCGTCGGTCTGCTTCACTTCGTTCAGTAGACGAAAATTGGCTGTTATTTAAGAATAAGTTAACATCGCTTGTAGAGTTACATGTACCCCTTGTACGCATTCGCGGTGACATGGGAAAACCCTGGTTTTCTAACACACTAAAGAGGTTGTTAGAGAAAAAAAAGCGTCTTTTCCGCGATGCGAAGCAATCGGTAATTTCCTCAAAGTGGGAAAAGTATTTTACGAGTCTGCGTCAATATACTTCTGCTTTGAGGCAATCCAAAAAGTTCTTCCACCACGACTTGCAGACCATTATGCGTGTCAACCCTAAAAAATTCTGGAAAATCCTCACGCCTAGTAAAAGCTCCAATAACATTTCTTTGAGTTACCCTGATGGTTCCAATGTGCCAATCGATGAGCGATCAGATGTAATCAACTCGTACTTTTCATCTGTTTTCACTAATGAACCCACGCTAAACGACTTTGATCCGCCCAACCTTTCTCTTTCCGATATGCCTCCTATAATCATTACTTCTCAAGGAATCTTGAAGCTCATTGAAAAAATGAAGATTTCTAGTGCCCCAGGACATGATGGTATTACAGCCAAAATACTAAAAGGCCCGAAAGTGTTCTCTAGTTCTATATTAGAAATAATTTTCACGCAGTCAATCACTGACAGTTCACTTCCGACGGACTGGAAAATTAATAAAGTAGTACCTGTATACAAGTCTGGCAGCCGCTCGGATCCCTCCAACTATCGTCCCATTTCGCTTACAAGCATTGCCTGCAAACTCCTAGAACATATAATATACTCACAAATAGCATGTCATCTAGGTAATCATTCCTTCTTTTTCCCCAATCAACATGGTTTTCGGCCTAACCTATCATGTGATACTCAGCTCTTTGAATTTGTTACTGAGCTTCACTTAAACTTAGACTCATCCTTTCAAACTGACGTCATTTATCTTGATTTTGCGAAAGCTTTTGACTGTGTCCCCCACCAGCGACTTCTGGCCAAGCTCTCATGCCTACAGCTGGACCCCCTAGCGTTGTCATGGATCCGATGCTTCCTGACCAATCGTCTCCAATACACGGTTGTCGGTAATCACTGTTCAGCCACTACTAACGTGATTTCTGGAGTACCACAGGGATCCGTTCTTGGTCCTCTGCTCTTTCTCATCTTCATAAACGACCTTCCTAATGGCATTTCATCTTCTATTCGACTTTTTGCAGATGACTGCGTTCTTTATCGTCGCATCGCACACCGAACTGACCATGAAATCCTTCAAAGCGACTTACATCAAATCGAATCCTGGTGTTCCAATTCATTAATGAAACTCAATATTTCGAAATGTAAAGTTATGCAGATATCCCGTAAGCGCTCCAACAGTAATTACACGTATTCCTTAAACTCGATAGCTTTGTCCCTCGTCGAATCTTATCGTTATCTTGGTGTCACAATAAACAAAAAATTGACATGGTCCGATCATATCACCAAATTAGCAGCCGACACTACTAAGTCACTTGGTTACATCAGACGTTCCCTTTCCTTGTGTCCCTCATCCACGCGAAAACTGGCTTACGAAACATTTATACGAAGTAAGCTTGAATATGCCTCAGCTATTTGGAGCCCTCATCAAGCATACCTCATTAACACTTTAGAATCTATACAGCACCGTGCGGCCAGATTCATCTCTTCTAGGTACGGCCGTGATGAAAGCATCAGTGCCATAAAGTCATCATTGGGACTCGAGTCATTGTCGTTCCGTCGGAAGATTGCAGGGCTGTGCTTGTTCCATAGGCTTTAATATAACTTCCCACATCTTCACGGTAAACTCCTTATCCCGCCAAGCCGTACATCTCGTCGCCTTTTTAACTCGTGCAGCGTCCAGCGTTTGCATGGTTCTACGTCTTCTTTTAATCAATCTTTTTTGCCAACAGCCATTGCAGAATGGAACACTTTGCCAGACTGTGTTGTAATTGAGCGAAACCCTATCGCGTTTAAGCAGTTGCTCACTGATCATCTTACGCTGTAAAATTCTTTTACACTGTTCTTTCTTTTCGCCTTTATATGCCTGATTCAAATTGTAACATTACGTTGTGTTATGTTTCAGTCATTGTGTTATGTTTCAGTATTGTGATCCGATATGTTTTGTAACTCTTTATGTAACCCCCCCCCCCTTATGTAATACACCGAGAGGGGCCTTTAAGGGAAAATAAATGATGATGATGATGAAAAGCGAAGTTCGTGCTGGCAGTGAATGCTGCAACATATACCGCAAATATCACGCTGACAAGAGAGGTGGTGGTGTTATTCTCGGCATGAAAAATACGCTGACTTCTTGCGCGCTGAATCTTGACCTTGCCCACTGCTATTAATTTGATAGTCTGTGTGACTAAATACTCCAAAATATTAATTGGGAATTGCTATCATCAGCTTCATACAGTTCTAGCGTCATAGTGTAGAAAATACCAAAGATCTTTACCCTACCAATTTCAATGACCTCTTTTGTCATTTTAACTTTCCACAAATTGTATGAACGAATTTACCATCACTATGTTGCCTTTCAACAGAATTCACTAACATAGCACGGCACTTTAATATTTTACAAGACATTGAACAGCCAGCGTACCCGTAGTTTAAATAGGTTATTTCAGTTGCTGACGAACGCTCCAGACTCAATAAAGACTGTTTGTTGCCTAAAAAACTTTAGTGATCATAATTGTTTTAAAGGGACGTTGAACTTACTTTTACCATTCACAGGAATATCTGAAGAAACAATCTGGGACTACATCAAAGCCTCCTTTTGAAAATTAAACACACAGCTGGAAGAAATTTTCAAGGAATTTTTCTTTCGGTCATTCTACAAACCGGTTGGTAAATAAAAACTGGATGCTATTTAGAGAAAAAAAAATATCCTTGTTGATTATTTAATGCATCCCAATTTTAACAACTTCTGACGAGAAATCCAATCTCTGGTTTATCAAATAACTTCGTAAGCAAACAAACGAGAAAAAATGCCTGTTCTGTAATGCAAAGTGAGGTGCTACCACTTCCACTTGAGAAAATACAGGCAGTGTTTCAGCGAATGTTGTACAGCAATATGCATTGCTAAGAAAAAAAAATAATTTCTAAAACTACTTACCCTATCTTTTGTAAAATAACCGAAAGCAATTCTAGCTCGTCATATCCCCTGACCACGGGTCTAACCAGCTGTTATTACTTGATGAATACAACCTTCCACGTTCAGATTACGAATCTTCTACTACTTTTAATCCTTCCTTTTTTCCATCTGTATTCAGCCAGTAAGATCATTCTGGCGTGCCAAATGTCCCTAAATACGACTTCCAGATGCAGCCCCATTGAAATCACGGTGGACAATATCGCGTGTCAAATTAAACAAATTAAGGCATTCTCATTAGCCTGAATTGATGATATCAACTCCTAGGTGTTAAAATACCCTTTTCATATCTAGCAATAGATTATACTGCATCTTTCGACAGTCGCTGTTGTCTGGAAAACTGCCAGACGACTGGAAAATGGACAGAGTATTACCTTTTTTTGAATCGGAAATAACAACTAACCTAAACATTACCATGCAATATTACTCACATGCATCTATTGCAACATACTCGAGTATTTAATCGCCTCCCATCTGTACATTCACCTCGAGACTAACAAATTATTTTACCCTAACCAGCACGACTTCAGAAAGGGCATGCCATATGAAACGTCGTTCCTAGAAATCACTACTGACGTTCAATACAAAATAAATAATGGCCTGCAGACTGATGTACATATTTCTGAATTAAGTCAAAGCTTTTGATAATGTCGCCCACTGCGTGAGAGTCATCTTTCTATGTACTTAGATAATGGTTTCATTGCGTAGCTTATAAAACGCTGTAACATTGCTTCAAAATGGGCCTTCTCTTTGTCTTCACGAAAGTTGCGCCGAAGTAACGCCGATTTTCTTTCCTTCGTACATCGGTTAATATTGTGTTTAGCCTGAGCATTGTCCTGAACATCCTATTAAGAGCAACTCTATTACAATAGCGTTTTTTTTATTATGAATTTCTGGCTATGCTGGTTCTTCAAGCTAGAAGTAATTCACTCACCATCCCAGCCCAGCGAAAGTGGATTACGCAATGCTTAGTTTGTTTTCTGCTTACTTGTTTGTTTGTTTTTTCCTTAAAGTAGCATTAGCGACTATCTCTTTGTGATCGCGGTGTTACACGTTGATGGGCTTGTGCGACAGCTTGCGCTACAGTAACATTTGCCGCGAAACGCGTGTGGGAGGCGCTACATGTTTGTCCTGCCTAAGAATCTATTATTAGGTTTGGATGCTTTTCGTGTATGTTCGTCGTTAAGGCGGATTGTGTACTGAGTGCGTGAAGCCGAAAAACGTATGTTTCTTATTCTTCCTTCAATAGCTGAAGGACGTTACTTTTTCGGGAAAACGCCACAGAGAAAAAATCGTCTAACAAGAGGACAACGTCCTCGAGACGAAGAGAACGGGTTGGGAGACCACATGGAGGTGATCTACAAACGAAAAGAAAAATTTATATTGTAAGATAAAAGCGAAGCCTGCCATATTTATCTCAAGCTCAATCCCTCGTGAAGTTTTGAGTTCAGAAGCCCTTACCACACGTTGCTTCAGTGAACGCATAATTTAGCGAGGATTTTTCAGCCAACAAACAATAAGTTAGTGCAGATGATAGTGGCTCAACAGCATGTTATTGAATACACTGCATCACTGCTCTCCCCTTGTCGTGAAATCATTATTTAATACCGCGTAATTAAGCCGAGTAGAACCAACCAATCACTTCAATACTTAGCGTAGCAGTCGTAAGCGTTGTATATGTTATTTAGGCTCTTGGAGCCAGCATTATTTATTGGTCTGGAGATGATTGAGTGCCTTTAAAAATCAATTATTCTTACGTAAAACCACAATCAGTTTCTCATCACCCTGCTTTCATGCACAGGTGTTTGGTTATTAAGGGCAGCCGAAACGACTGACCAATCTTTTCGCTACCATCCTCCAGCGGAAAACTGTACCAGCTAGTGCTGAAGTTATGTGCTTCATAATTTGTCTCACATGCCCCGAAAAACCTCGATTGCTGCCGTAATTGCGAAAAAATGAGGATGACAACGTAGTTTGAGCAGCCAGCTGGTTCATTCTGAGCATCAGTGTGCCCTTCCCCAAAACGCGAAATTAACACACGCCCTCATAGCCACCTTTGGAACGTGCATTACCGCCACACATACGCCCAGCATGAACATACACATATACAAAGGCAGACTGCTCGCAAACGTTTTCTCCCTTACATCAGGCAGTCAAATAAAAATATTTTGGGTGGCAAGGCAAGTAGTTAATCTCATGTTTTAAAAAGCTCTTCCCGCCGAGAGAAGCATGCCTCACTATACGCTGTAGAACGCATCATCCCAAGCGAAAGCACACGAACAAAACGGCTTAGGTCGTTAGCGCCGTGCCTCACATATACACAGCGTTTATTATAACAGTGGGGAGTATGCAGTCACATAGAGCGCTGTTATTTTAACCGTGTTGAATCTTCCAGGTGCGCGCCTTCTCCGATATTACGCATTATGCACCGTAACATGGCCACTCCTTGCCTCTGGCATTTTCCGTATTGCCGCAACACGTGGTCCGGACTGCGATATTAAATTTAAATAGGCAAACTTTCGCGACAGCGCTCCAGTCTCTCCACGAAGGCTATGAATGCTGGTTGTGGAAGTTTCGTAATGTGCGAATCCTCGTGGGCGGACTCACAGGGGATATGCCTTGCGTGGACGGCTTGATATCTAAAAAAAGTAATAATAACAATATGCTTCATGTCATTGCTTTCTTGTGGAAATTGCACAACTCTTTCGAATGTCAACGCATAATTAGATGACGTGTTTGAGCGTACAAATACATGTATTTTTGACGAGGATGAATAATAAAAGGTAGACACTTGTTATATATATATAGATAATCATACTTACGTCAATCGTACTAAATGTGCAGTCTCACGCCTCGTTGTTCACACCAAAATAGGCAATAATCATGAAAGGCTTAAGTGGTCATGCATCGCTTTCTCTTCAACTTTTTTTTTGTAGTGCAATTTAAGAGGTTCTGATGCGAAAAACGGTCGTATGGTTTTTACAAAAAAGAAATTCCTTTTGCTCAAGTTGCATCTTTTCATATTATAACCGATTTATGAGATGATACATTTTATAATGCCGTAAAAAATATTATTGCGCGTGTGTTATCATATCGCCTTTGATGCGTAAACGCCCGTTGTTGTGCAGGGGCGGGCCCCACCGCGGTGGTCTAGTGGCTTAGGTACTCAGCTGCTGACCCGCAGGTCGCGGGATCGAATCCCGGCTGCGGCAGCTGCGTTTCCGATGGAGGCGGAAACGTTGTAGGCCCGTGTGCTCAGATTTGGGCGCACGTTAAAGAACCCCAAGTGGTCAAAATTTCCGGAGCCCTCCGCTACGGCGTCTCTCATAATCATATGGTGGTTTTGGAACGTTAAACCCCACATATCAATCATGTTGTGCAAGGGCGGATTCATGGCACCTATGTATGTAGCCTGTGGGCGGCGCTTTGTCTCGTCATCCTCTCTTGTGTTGGGTTTACATTTTAACACTTGAAGCAATAATAATATGGAATTTACAGATCATCACTGCTCGCGTCATAAAATTTGATGGGATACAGCAAACAGTGGCGTCGCCTGTGGCGCATTTCTTCTTTTTATATAATCTTCTGACCAGCTTTATACAATGAATGAATAGATTTTGTTTACCTGCACAACAGGGACAGAAGGACAATGCTGTATTGCTAAGTGCTTTGAAGTACTTCGGCACGCACAAATCATACATCTACGCCGATATCGAATGTAGTGTCGCAACACAAAGCATTGTGCCAGGCTAAAACATGTCCATATAAAAATACGAGAACTAAAACTTAAAGTGCATTATGTTCGAGGATACGGCTACAACTTTGACAAGTTCGTGATGAATTTTATAGTAAGCTTTGATTCGAACACAATAATCTCCTAGAAGATCTTATACATGTTTTCCTGTTTGTAAAAGACGACCGAATTTCCCCATCCCGGCCTACAGCCAGTTCTGGCCCACTCACCCAATGGCATCAAGCCGAGCCCCGACTATGGCATGTACGTACGCACTCTTATAGTCTTCACTGACTTCTTGTCATCCAATTGCCCTTCGTCCTTCTGATCGCCAGCCCCGCCGCGGTGTTCTAGTGATGTACTCAGCTGCCTACCCGCAGGTCGCGGGATCGAGTCCCGGATGCGGTGGCTGCATTTCCGGTGGAGGCGGAAATGTTGTAGGCCCGTGTGCTCAGATTTGGGTGCACGTTAAAGAACCCCAGGTGGTCGAAATTTCCGGAGCCCTTCACTACGGCGTCTCTCATAATCATATGGTGGTTTTGGGATGTTAAACCCCACATATGAATCAATCCTTCTGGTCGCCATTCCCGAAAATTTTAAACAATCAAAATGTTTTCAGTCTGAAAAATTGGGTATGCTCGATTTTCGAAATGTGATAAACCTATGTAAAACTTTGAACCAAGGGTCAAAACAGCACAATGTGCCAACGTCTATGGAGGTAACGCCTATTCAAAAAAGTAATGGCCCTGTTTATGACAAAGGCAACTGGAGTATCCGATAAGCGTATGGTCACTGTAGTTAAAGTATGCAGTGCGCTGCTCCCAATCCTGCCCTTCTAATTACCTTGATGTATATGTTCCAAACTTTCTTACATTTATTATGTGTACTCACTGACACTGCAGATCTGATATTCAAAATTTGCAGCCGTGATCGTGCTCAAGACTTTTACTCTGTCCGGCTGCATCTCTTATCCTGTACCTACTTCCAATAAAGACTACCAGCATTGCATCGACGTACTACATTCTTATAGCTCAATCTAACTTTATAGGGGCGGACAGTGTCAGAGGTGAACGTTCATGCAACATACTGCCACGCAACGGTGGTCTAGTGGCTAAGGTACTTGGCTGCTGACCCGCAGGTCGCGGGATCAAACCCCGGCTGCGGCAGCTGCATTTTCGATGGAGGCGAAAATGTTGTAGGCCCGTGTGCTCAGATTTGAGTGCACGTTGAAGAACCCCAGGTGGTCGCGATTTCCGGATCCCTCCACTGCGGCGTCTTTCATAATCATACGTTGGTTTTGGGACGTTAAACTCCACATATCAATCAATCAAACATGCAAGATAATGTTTTGCCTTTCGTTATCTCTCAGCGCAAATGCTGCTCAAAATTCGCAACGAAATTGCTATGTTTCATTGTTGCTGTTGTAGTTGTTTAGCATTTCTGTGCCGCCTTAACCTCGAATTTATTCTCGGGGCCCAGAGAAAGGTGTTAACCATAACGAGAAACCTATATGTCTATCATGAACAGTGCACGTCCACCCGTTTTGTGTTCATTTACAGCTACCTTCCTGGCCTCAGATGTACCGAAAGCACGGCCTTTCATCGCACTCGCCGATAGCGAGCACTGACAGTTGGGCGAGCTGGTGTTGAATCATCGTTACGAACGCCACAAAAAAAAAAACGCATGTAACACATATGAAGAAAACTAGCGCCCGTGTGTGTGTGTGTGTGTGTGTGTGTGTGTGTGTGTGTGTGTGTGTGTGTGTGTGTTTATTCCGCCATTCATAACTATGAGCCAACACAGAGATCGAGTCCTGCACATGTACATATTCGTTACAGCATAGCGTACTAAAGAATGCCGCGTTTCGTGATGTGCGCATGAGCAGACCTTCTGTTGATGCGCAAAGCGTGAAGCGCGGCCTCCTTGCGAATGCAACGCGTTTATAGAGACTTGCTTACGCGCGCTCTCGCATTCCCTTGTCCTTTCAGCCACACCCATGGAGAATGCAAACTAACACATGGGGTACGTGAACCGCTTTGGCACTGTGGCACTTAAACTATTTAATACTGACATACATTTCTGGGCTCTCAGGTTTAACTTTAAATTTTTACCGTTAAGACCATTATTATGCTTAATTCATTCGAGTTAGAAAACGACTTCTCCGTGATCTGTCCCTAAAACGCACTACAGGAATCCTATTAGCTCTTTAAAGAGACGGGCAACAACCCAAAGGGTGTTGAGACATGTCACTGGCAGTGACTAGGCGATAAATTGTAGCAATAGAAGGGACTATGCTGTTCGGAACTTTAGTATAAATTATAATATCGATTCTTCCCAACAATTTTGTTGAGAACTGCTGGGTTGTGCCACATTGAGGGACGCCTTGGTGCTGTTTAATGGAGGTCTACAGAATCTTGTACGTAGTCGGCGGTCCTGTGGTAACATAATTCTACCCCTCACTTTATATGCTTTTTCTGGGGGGGGGGGGGGGCCGGATCAATCAATAACTTGTTTCCGCCCTCGCCACACTTGGTACTTAAAATTGCAGACCTTGCTTTAGTGCCTTTATTTCACGCGCATTACATGCTAAAGATGAAGTTGATGCAAAAAAACAGCATTGCATTCTTTGCAACGAGTTCAATGGCTCGCGCACAAATGACGCACGAAACGTACTCACAGGTGCAGATGAACACGAATAAGAATCTCAGATGTTTCGCTGTGTCTTAAAAGCGTGCCCGTTTCACAAACGGAGACCGTGTAGCGAGCGCAGCGACCTTAGGGCGCCCGGTAAGTATGCAACAGTATCATTGCGGTGAAAGCCCAAGGCGTACGATTCTCCCCAGCGCGAGATAAGTGTGTGCACGTGTGAGCGTCTACCCCACCCTCACCCTTTCTCCGGCGGGGTAATAAACTATGCATGGGAGATGAATGCATTAGCGTGCGTCGTCGCATCGTGACGATCTGGTGACGCACGCTCATTGCGCCATCTCTCTGGTAATGCTGAAAACACAATAGTTCGCCCTAGATCGCCAGCGGTAAGTGCACGGTAGATATGAACAGCTTGCCGCTTCAACGTTGAAGGAGGTGCTCCTTCGTGGCTCAGTGGCTAACGCCACGCACTCACAAGCTAGAGGTCGGACGTTGAATTCCGCACGCCGAAGTCTTTTTCTGGATTAGTTTTCTCTCTTGCGGTTTCATATATACGGTGAATGGCGGCGGTCACCAACGTCGACGCCAACGCCAGCGACAAAATCCAGCCGAGCATGTCCATATAATTGCTATCACCATAAAAGTACAACACAAACCGCACTACTGCCATGGCGCAGCCTCGAAATCACGCCACTGTCAGCAAATATTGACTATCGCAATCAGCTATCACCATTTCTAGATTGTTTAGGTGTTCAGCCTTTTTATCATACCAATAAAAAATATCACCGATAATTACAATACTGCCTAATGCCAATTTATAGTGCAGCTTCGTGTTGCGCGGCAACGCTGTGTTTTAAAGTTATGGCATGTTGCTGTCGTATAGCAACGAAACAATCGTTACATATGGTCAAAAATACTGCCACTACTCGATTTAAACGCATACTACTGCATACATTGCAGGCGTCACAAACCAAGTGAAAAGGCTGCCCCCGTTACGACAAGCGAAGCCAACCTCAGTGATCGTGCTATAGCCCTGCATGGGCACGAGCTCCGACCGAGAGGCCAGCTTGCGGGACGGGGGAAGAAAGCAAGGCTATATAGGTCAGTGGCTCGTGATATCGTAAGACTCTGTGTTCACTCTCTTTTATCCTCGTTCGTTCTAATGGTTACACGACATCGAGGCCAATGGTGAAGTCGCTGAACGCGTTAACGAGCACCTCAGAGTTTCGTGCCAGGCCTGCTCTGAACGCACAGCACATTCCCAGCGAAAGCTGGAAGAGTGGCTTTTATTGCGTTCTAAACTATCTTGAAGTAACTAATACGCAGGTGCACATGCACCTGCGTATTAGTTACTTCAACCTTTTTTTTCCTTTTTTGGTTCATGCCGGAGTCAAGTGCTGAGGCAATTACTGCTGTGTCGCGTTGTGCACTGTATGTGTAGTTATGTGCGTTTATTGCAGTTTTACTCTTCAGTGGTTCTTCTTATATTGTTGCCTCCATGAATCATAACTTTTGTGAAGTAGAAAGCACCCACTACGTCATTGTTTGTCTTTCTGCGGAGAATCGAGGTACCCACTACACATCTGCAAGGTATTATGAGCATGTTGTTGTTGCCGCATGTGACTGATGACGATAAAGAATTATAACTGAGCAGTTTGCAGTGGGTTGGAAGCTTTAAACCACGCACTCGTTGTGCAATTATTGTGGGACCCTTGGTTGTCATTTTGCTATTATGCCACGCTCTTAACACGATTACATGCCTGACATGACGTCTGTCATCAACACACTAGGGTTTTTTTATTTCGGTTTTTTTGTTTCGCATCTATTGGTTAAGCTGACGCCAATGGCTACACAACTGAAAGTAAGCACGGGCGCCTAAAAGCTACGCGCTAAACTTTTTTGTATCAAATGTAGCACGCCGTTTTCCGAGCTGCCACGGTGCGATTATCCTCCAAAGTCAGTGCTTTTTGCTGGACTTAAACGGGTGCTCTATAAATTGACCGTCGGTCCTCCCAATATAGTCATTGCTGAGCTCCTCTAATACAGTCCTCCAACGGATTACAGTTTACATTTGCATAAGTTCACGAAGTGATATGGCTTAGGAATAGAGTCGGATTGCGTGTGCGCATTAGAGCTTCCCAAATTGCAAGGAAGAACATATTACACTAGATCAAGCCCGAGCAATCGCGACGTCGTAATCTGCGGAAACATTACTAATGCGGTCTTCAAAAAATCAATTGTTCAACTGATATGGCTAACAATTGACCTTTATGGGTTCATTATTTGGTATGCAAGACGCTACTGTAAGAATATGAGATTTGTGGACTCATTGTCTTGTTTACAAGGCACCAGCGTGCGGCCTTCACCTACTGTACGAAGTATACCATTAATTTGTGCCGGAGTATTAATATATATGAAAGAGTAATCAACAGGTGCTTTGCATGTGCCGGCTGGGAAAACTACTTCACTTTGGGTGCTTTATATTTCTGAATTAGGAGCTTAACTATCTCTTGAGCTCAGTTTTATATCGATGTCTAAACCTGAATTCTACAGTTCAGGCGACTCTTTGCCCTCGCTTCGCTCATTAACGCTCACCAGGCATTACACACACAGCTTTCCTCACTCACCCCTGTTTTAGGTTACATACACCCGATACACCTGAAATATCGTAATGCATAACATAAGTTATATTTACTTCGCTTCCTAAAATTAATAATGGTGTTGTGGCCCAAAATAGAGATATGTTAGATTATATGCTCCTTCCTCCTAAGTAAAACTAGGGTAAGAAAGCAAGCACCCAAAGAGGAATCCTGTGAACATTCAGCAACAGTGGTAGGTACCACTGTTGCATAGGTTTGACGCAGTCATTGATTATCGGTTCATGTTGGCTACTTGTATAGTATACCTGAGTACGCCAGGGCTATTTGATATATCTCTCATCAGAGCGTTGCCTCTGCACCAATAATCGAGCCAGCGATGTTTCATACACATAGCTGTTTAGCCATTATAATTGGCTACTCCTACGCAGCATAGAATAGGGGCAATCTAATGAAGGTTTGCTCACGAAATCAATGACCACGCAATCCTAAGCCCCAGCATCTCAATAGCGGCAGTGCTGCTGCTCATTAAACCAAAATCGTTGTCTTCATCCCGGGTGCATTTTATTTTTGTTCTCGTCCAAAGACTGTGCACCAAACGTGGCATGAATATAATGTTTCCGGCGGTGACAACAAGTTCCAGCAGTGTGGGTGGCGGCGGCGTGCAATCGCGCCTCTGCCGGCGTCCGCGTTGCCGGCATCGATCGCAGCCACCAAAGTCCGCGACTCGAGAGGCGACCCGGGATGCCCGCGGGGCGGTTTCAAGAGGTGGTGTCGAGGGAGCATCGTGCTGTGCGCACCGACGTCTTCTGCTCTCGGGGAAAGAAAGGAGAGCGGGCATCCCCTGCGGAGCAGTTCTCCCTAATCGCGCCTCGCAACCAGCCCAAGAAGAGCGCCGCAGCAGGGGCAGCGACGGGTCAAGGGTTCCGTGGCACGCGGGCTGTCGCGTCGGAGCGAGAGAGCAAGCGCGGCCACTTGGGAACGCGTGTCCCCACAGCAGCCAAGGGGCGCGCGAGCCGTTTAGCCGCGATCGCACACACGCCGCCTCGTCTCGGGGCACTTTGCAAGCGGCAGACTACTCACGTCGTGCATCGGCGACCGCACGCCTTCTCTTTGCTCGTTCTCGCTATAAGAGTGTCCTCTCGCCAAACCGAAGGGTGGTCCCATACGTGAGCCGACTGGGCTCTCGTTTTCCCGATCAGCACCTCGCAAGCGGATGACGATGAGCAGTTTGCCTCGTGCTCGCTCATGCCGCAAACGGAAATTAATTGAACGCGAGGTAAAAGGAAGTATTCGAGAAACGCGAGGGGACACGAAATGAGTGCGTAAACACGCCCATTCGCATTGAACGGTTCCACGGAACAGCGAAATTCATTTGCGAAAGCCTTTTTTTCAAAACTTGTATGTCATCCCGGAAGATGCATGAAAGGAATCAAATTTCAGGCCATGAAAATAAGGCTCCCCTGCGACAAAACGAAATTTATTCCTGTCGTTTCTTGTTTACCGCACGTGTTATTAGTTCTCGCGAGACAAAAATCACTACCGGCTGGCACAAAAAAAAAGGGGAAAAAACTGAAGAAAAGTACTCTTGGCAGTCTCTCGCTCGAAAGTGACAACCGGAACAATATTTACGCACTTTTCAGTCTGTACGGGAAGCTAAAAGCGCGTGTCAGATGATTCAACCGGAAGCAGACATGGCATATTCTTTGGCTCATCTCTTCCATTAATCTCGCCACCCCAGAAGAATCAGATTGTTTCCCTCCGTGCAACCTGGAGATGTACGAGGTACTACGAATACCAGGACACATTACAGAGGCACCTGTCTCGTGCAAAACCGCAAAACTAATGAATCCCTAACCAAGACAAATGCGACTCCAAAGTGCCTACAGGGGAGCCACTCCCGCTTCGTTGCCTCCTATCCACTTCATTCTTTTTCCCCGAGTGCCTTTTCTAAAGCCTTAAAACGGCATCCTTCCGCAGGGTCTCCCAAGAGGAGCGCGAATCAGTCCTAATTAAGAGGAACGGGACGAGCGCGCATCGCGTGCTGACGCCTGTCGAGGCAGAGGAAAAGAGAGATTTGTTTGAGGACGCGCTCCAGTGCACAACATCGACGTTTTTTTCGTTCGCCTTAGCTTTAGCCGAAGGAGAACGAAAAGCCTTCCGTCAAGCTAAACCTTAAAAGGCGTACTTCAGCTAACGCATACGTCTAATGCGACGGAGAAGTCGTACATCGCTTTCTGCGTATTCGCTGTTGCTTGATACAAGTAGCTTAATGACCCCCCCCCCCCACACTTTTTTTTCTTACTCCGTGATTGCAACAGTTGTTGCGGATTGTTATTGTTGCCAACGCCAACAAATGCTAGTGATATCAATGCGAGCTATAGAAGCAAAAACACGAATAATGTATCCTTGTTTATTGGTACTCTACCAGGGCCGTTCAGAAAAACGAGTGCTAATGTGCAAATCATAATATAAGTATTTACTAGTATGCCTGACACCATGGTCATCGGAAAGGTTTTGTCCTGGGGGTTGCAAACGTGCGTGGCATCGCAAGTGGGGGAAGGAGGAACGCTGGTGTAGCTTGGTTAGAGCTGGTGTGGCGCTTGAGGGGGGCGAGTGCCCCCTATGCACCCTCCTGCCGACGCCCATGCCTGATACTGCCTAGGCGACGATACAGGTAAAGAGAAAGCCTTGAAGGCTGTAAGTTCCAGCTTTAACTAGGAAACGCGAACACGTACGTCATACAACATGAAAAGTGAGTAAGCTGTCACACGCAATGGTTCATTGTCGAGATAAGTATAAGACAACGAATGCCATGGGTATGCACGATAACGTAGCCACGAGCGAAACGTGGCGAAAACGGGATGCGAAGTGAGTGCATTCGACCCGCCGTTCAGGCACAGTGAAACCGACGTGCGCTACATCTATTCTTAGCTGCAGCAAGCATATCATTTTAAACGCTTAGTGGCGCTGACTTCCGTCTAAGCGAGCCGAGGCCACGCGTCGGAGCGTTCAAGTTAAAGGTGCTGACGACGGTACGTTCTAGTGAACGCGTGGCTGTGTAAACGACCAGAGTTCGATCCCCACTCAAACCTAGATTTTTAACATGAATGTGTTCTATGCCGGGGTACAGCACGGCTCCGTAAACGTACTTCCGTCACGGCAGTGATGTTGAAAAATTTATACTAAGAAATTCCAAAGAAAAGATCAGAAAATTAACATCTGTCGCGCCGAATTGAGCCAGCAACTTCTCGATTCTTAGCGCATGGTGCTAACCACTACGCCACAGTGTTCATTGCCTAGAAAGCTAACGAAAAGCCATTTATATACACCATACAGTGTTTGGCAGTCCTCAGAGCTTCGAAACTTCAGCGCGTTTTCGTTATTAGTGGCGAGATGGCGAGAAGGGCTCGCCTTGGACGCGTTGTAAAGTTCGTCGCCTCCACTAAGCGCCGTCCCCACGGAGCGTGGTCTCTCTCTTGCATGCGCTTATCAGACTCGCACTTCAGGAGAGGCTGACCCTCGTATTCACAAACGCTTCTCGACTCGACTTTCACCCTTCACTTGACAAAGTTGAGCACTGCGCCGCTGCTCGGCTGAAAATAACGCTGCGCTGCTCGAGAATCGTACCATATTATCGCTGGTATGCAGTGACTTGCCTGGCCTAGCGAGGGCGCTTCCATCGGCTTTCTCAAGTAAAGGTGAAACGTTGAGTGAAGAGACGTTATAGAATAGAGTGGTGAATGTCACTTCGCACACTGGCACGCCCGTGTTTAAGAAAGGACCGTGCTGCTGACACACGACGCAGGAATATTTGTGACAGTTGTTATAGTCCGCGCTCGTCCTGTGTATGCTAATTTCATGCGTGCTTTCTGCTTGAAAGTTTCGAGCTGCTTACTGTTCATAAGGTGACTTTGCAACTTCTTGCTGTTGCTCAAACAATGCACAGTGAACGCTCTACTACCTCTGTGAAGACGCCTCTCACTATCGTGTTATACCGATTCCTATATATGGATATCAGCCACATTCCTTCCTAATTAATTTTATGTGCATCTTTCTCAATTTTTGGTCACGCACAAGATGGAGATTTTTCTCTCCCCCTCAACGACGCCCACGCTATAATTCCTGCGAAGCGAGCTCTTTACCGCTATCGTGTTAATAATCTTGTAGGTGCGCAGACGAGGTGTATCGCAAACAAAGTTGTATCACAAACAAATCACAAAACAAAGTTATAGGTGCATCAAACACGAGTACCTAATTGGTTTATTCTGATAAACTAATTCGTCATGACTGAATTGTTCACATTATTGTTATTGTTTATTCGAGGTTTTAAGTTGTCTAGGAGGAAATAACTAGTACCAACAATTTAATTTCTTCACTTTCACCCCATAATGACGTTGTTATGCAATGAATGTGTCAGTCAACTCTATTTGGCGTTTTACAGTGAAAGCTCTTATGAGATCGCAACTAGGGTCACGCGCGGCGCCGTAGTTGTCCACCGCCACCGCCGCTGTGCGTAACCACTATCGCTCGAAATAAGAAAACGAATTCCGTAAATAAAAAAAATCACAGCATATCCACGGAGCGAATTGCCTGACGGGAGGCACTGCATGAGGGGCTTTCTTCCCCTTGACCGCAAAGCATACGTGAAAACTAGGCGATAGGCGAGAGCAAGGGCTAGAGGAGAGGATGCACAGTGAACGGCTCAATCTGGTGCGTGCATCTGGCTGGCATTGATAAAATAGATGAGGCGCTACAACAACCAGCCTGAATGTCCCGCGAACCATGCATAGAGTAACATGAAAATGACAAGAGTGTTCACTCGGGCCAAAAAGCAGCGGAGCTACGCAGCTTCACCCCAGCCGTAAGATGGCAACACATCACTCACTGCTTCAAGAAGACACGCGTACTAGTTATTTACTACAGTACCTTTTCTACTGCATTATACGTCTAAGTGTTTTTCGCGTATGTGATGGCGGCCTGAATACATCTTTCTCGTCTGCGATTGTGCGGTGCGATAACGTCGGGCTGGGATCAGGCATCGATCGGATGCGAGAGAAGTGCACATAGCGTCAACGCGACGGCAACGTTGTAACGCTCCGTGTTCATGAGCATTTATGGCAATGAAGAAGTACGGGCAACGGCAGGGAGATGCCATTAAAAAAATGCGTGATAACGTGCCTGGTGTGCGTCGTGGTCTTCGCTTGTTTCGGCTGCTTCTCAGCTTGGCTGCTGGTAGGTACGAACGCCATCAATACTATGTTAAGTGCGTAATGCATTTGTCGTTGAAGCCTTGACCTAACGTTCCTGGCATTGTGCTGTTCGGCACGGAGACTTTTTTTTTTTCTCTTCGCTTCGCGCACTGTTTTCGTGGATTGCTTCACACGAAAAAAAAAAAGTTGTCAGGAATGCTTCGCAGCACGTTTGCGAGAAAATTATTTTTTTGTTCAAGAAATTGAGTGACCACTCGCGTTGTTAGATTTTCTTTGGGCCGCTACACGGAATCGTATTCACTGCGTGAGTGAGATTTTGAGAAAAGTGGAGCTACGCTGAGTATCAGTATTTGTGCCGTTCGCCAATCGCTTGAAGCTCTAATGAACGCATAAGAGAGAAGTTCTGAATCTATAAAAATGCTTGCTAGCGAAAGCTAGGACGTGATTTTCGAGTAAACACCCCGGCCTCGTTGACGGCTTGCATGACACCTAAAATTGCTTTGTTGTTGCTGCGGCAACTGCTTGTGACTGTTTTTCGCGAAAGAGAGATGTAAAGTGCGTAGGAGAAAATTAGTGCGAAGGTGGGAAAGAAAACGTAGCCAACATTTTCTTTTCCTTTTTCGGTTCATGCCGGAGTCAAGTGCTGAGGCAACTACTGCTGTGTCGCGTTGTGCCCTGTATGTGTATCTATGTGCGTTTATTGCAGTTTTACTCTTCTGTGGTTCTTCTTATATTGTTGCCTATATGTTTATTTCTTGTGCGTAATTTATAATCGTGATATGGCAGCTGTATTTTCGCGTCTCGCAGTGCAATGAACCTCTCTTTGTGTCTGCGTGTATCAAACATTAACAAAGTGGGCATGTGCTTACCAAGAATATCATTTGAAAATGAAAGCTCTAGCTCCTACAATGATTGACATGTTTTAATTAAAATGTGTGCATAGACGCACATTGGCATCGTGTGCTTGCCGTTCTAGCGGTGCAGCTTACACTAAGCTCATCGATGCATGTAAACGACGTGTTAAAAAAAAAAGTATGAACTCAGATACGAGCACGCACCCAGAAGTGGTCTCGGAAGCTGTATAATATTGCTAGTCACTAGAAAATGGCTTACGAGACAGTCTTTTCTGAGGCTGCAAAGTTTTCCCACACCCGTTTGGTGCGCTGCGAACCCAAATCAGCTGCAGGGGCCTATAGAAGTGTCCTCTCTTCGCCTTTTATATGGTCCATGTACAATATGCCACGAGAGGGAAATCGGCATTCATTTGCTGGAGAAGGCCAGCGTATCTCAATGAGAAGCCTAGCGGTCTTTTTAGAATGTTAGGCGATAGGCACAGTCATGCGCTCTTCGCAAGTATAGCTTCCCGCTGGGAGCGTCTACGAGAATAGGTGATCGGTAAAATGGGAAATCGCAGGAAACTGTGGGATACGACGGCTTCCGGTTCAACGTACCACGCGGGTCAGCAGCGGCACGCGCGCATTTCTGTACTGCTGCGTTGAAAAAAAGCACCTGGCCATGCAATGTCAGTGCTTTAGAAGTTTTTTTTTGCCAACCATGACTGTGAAGATGACAAGCTACGAAAGCCATGAACGTTCCGGAAACTTTTTTGTCGCACTAAAATGATCTGCAATGTTCTTATGCAGCTCGGGGGTGCTGTCAGTTTGGCTGGCAGATCAGTCGATACATAAAACAGTTTTCCTTGTATGATACGGAACTGCAGATAAAGTCACCCTTTCAAATATCTCAGGGGATGGAAATGAGTGTAGCAGTGTGCTAAGCAGTGTGCTAGTGAACGCGTGGAATCGGAATCGCTGCTTCGGCCGACATCGTCAGTCGATCGGCATGAAGCGCAACACTTATTGAGCGCGTTGACATATTTTTTTTTCCAGCCCTCAGCGCGCTGTAACACGCATTTATTAGGCGAAGCCAGATGCTTATTCGAAGGCAGATCTTGATCAAGCTGCACGGCACGGCGGCACTAAAACAATACAGTAAGACATAGACGGCGCCGAAAAACCAAAACCCTGCGCTTGTTTAACGCACTTCTTCCTTTGGGTGCCGTCCTGGCTCACAGTTTCACCCAGTTAAACGCAAATGAACTCGTCCAGCTCTTCGTGTACACTTACTCTTGAGTGAATCTTTCGCGTTTTTTGTCATATATATGGGTGCAATTGCCTGCGCTAATCTCGTATGGCAGGTAGATTTCGCCCACTCGTTCCCATATTATCTTTGCTAGGCGCGCCTGCGCGACAATTTGTTTCTCAATATAATATTCGCAGCAAATTCATGCGTAAGCTTTTTTTAGTGTGGAATGCACACGTACGGTACCTGTGATAAAATGGTTTTCGCACACCCTGGCTTCGCAGTTCCGTACTCAACGGCTACCTGTCACTGTGGCTCTCTTCTCAGTCGCGGCCTACCTCGTTTTTGCATTCATTACATGAGAATCGATACCTGCGTTCGCCTTGCACGCTCGAGTTGGAGCAGCCAATGGCTGAACAACCGACCTTGGTTTATCAGGACGAAGATAAACAGGCGACCAAACGCGCGAATCCCGGATAATCGGAGGCTTGCGGCGAAGCAGTTTGCCGTCGTCTGCTCTTCTCGAACCAGAAGCCGGTAGCAGACGGTGTATCCCACAATCCCTCGCTCTTTTACTGGTCACCTATTGGCGGCGTCGACAGCAACGATGACGTTGTTTTGATACAAATGCTTAAGATAAGTCACGGCCGAGTGCTAAAGAAAGGCAGAAGATTGAGAGCTTTGAATTAAAGATGTTGAATTTGGACATGAAAGGCTTGCGTCGGGCCCCGAGTTTAACACGAGGCAAATCGAAGCAATAGAGGACGATTCACTGCTTTAACATGCTTGTCATCGCTAAGTCAATGAAGCTGGGCGAATTTCATTGTTAAACAAAATTTAGGAAGACTCCAAGTGAAAGTTCGCCATAGGCGTCGACGTTGTTGTGGTGGCCCATAGGAAGCTCAAGCGCAAGAACACCATACATATCACGCACCATGCGTGCTTTGCTGTATAATCGAAAGAAAGCATGTCAGAGAGCGTGAAGACTCCGTGTGCATAATATGGGGTGAAAATCTGGTAGAGTGGCTACTTCGTGCCTGCCCGGGCATGGGACGGGGTGCCGAGAACGGTAGAGGAAAGGTTGAATTGAAGCGTCCGTCTCCTGCTTCCTTCCGCCTTGCCAGGAGCGCTCATGCCGATGCTCCGCGCAGCAGAAGTATAGTAAAAAGTGAGGTTCACAACCAGTTTTTCAAGCCAATGGAGGTGGTTTCAGAGGTTCAGTGATCAGATATGGCTGCTAGCTTCGTATACGCTGTCTTCACCGACATCCCGAGATCTCCAAGCACCTGCTGTTGAAGCTCAAGTTA
The DNA here is from genome assembly GCF_043290135.1 of Rhipicephalus microplus. Taxonomy (NCBI): domain Eukaryota; kingdom Metazoa; phylum Arthropoda; class Arachnida; order Ixodida; family Ixodidae; genus Rhipicephalus; species Rhipicephalus microplus. The sequence continues at coordinate 114,200,117 of NC_134710.1, read as the reverse complement.
TCTTAAAGAAGCGATCACATACGCGGAGTGTTAGCTTATTTCTGTTTGCGCTGTTCGTCATACCAGCGTTCTGAAACCAGTGCACGGTCCACGGTGCAAGAATACTTAAGGTGAGTGAACGTCACGAAGCGAGCGCTTGGCGGGGAGGGACGGATTATGTTCTAGTTTGCGGCGGACTGGGGACCGTGGTAGGCTGCTGGCAGACACCGCAATGCACATCCGGCACGAGAGCGACGGTTTATAACTCTAAGAAAAACGGGTTATCGCATGATATTGTTACGTGATTTCGGCTGACTGAAACAGGGCATAGTGGGACATACCGAAGAGAGGTGCCTCATACTGAGAATGAAGAAGTGGACGTTGTCGGTGAGCTGCCTTGAGGCTGTAGACTGACTACTGTTATTTTCCACGTAACATTTTGGTGGAAGTGCTGGGTACTCTTCTGACAACGGAGCTACGCAGTAGACGCCTCCTTAAGTCTGCTACCATGGCTCCTGGTGAGGATACGGCTTCGCCACCTACCTCAGCAACGACAGCAAGCCGGTACGTCGCCCTAACGCAACCCCGTGATCCCGGTACTTTTACTGGAGAGGAAAACGCGAATGTGGACAAGTGACTTAGTATGTACGAGCGCGTCAGCAAGCAGTATGGCCGGGTACCAAACCGTTATGTTTGCGATTTTCATTTTCTATCTTGACAAGACCCCTCGCATCTGGTTTGAGACCCATGAGCACAAAATCACAAGCTGGGAAATGTTTAAACAGCAGCTCCGCGACCTCTTTGGCAACCCGTATGGTCAACAGCTTGATGCCCGAAAGATATTGGCCGTACGTACACAGACGTCCACTGAGCCCTACTTGACTTGACATTCAAGACGTCTTAGCGTTGTGTCAAAGGGCCGATCCCAACATGACTGAGGCCGACAAGATTTCGCAAGTTTTAAAAGGAATCGCCGATGATGCGTTCAGCCTGCTTGTATTTACCAACGTAACGACCATCGATGCCGTGATCAAAGAGTGCCGCCGTCTCGAGCAGGCGAAGAGTCGACGCATTTTGCAGCAGTTCCAGCGCCTACCCAACACCGCGGCAACGTCGTTTTGCGAAGCCACTCCTTGTCATCCGTCTACGACCGAAGACGTGACGCGCATCGTCCGACGTGAACTCGAGGCCGCTTACCCGGCTGCCAACAAACTGACATTGCCCGACGCCTCAATGCCAGCTGTCGCCTTGATCCAGGCTGTTGTCCGCCAGGAATTCGCTAACCTTGGTATCCTGTCCACTGCACCCAAGCTGGATAATACTGGTCCCTCGATAGCTTCTGTGGACATGAGACATCGCCGTCCGTACTCTATTCGAACCAGTAACCCCTCTGAATGGCGAACAGCTGGTGATAAGCCAATCTGCTTCCGCTGTGGTCACGCAGGACACATCGCTCGTTACTGCCGCAGCCAATGGCCATCTATATCTTCTGGCTCGTACCCCGCTTACAGTAACTCATTCCGTCCACCAAACCACCGTTATCCGACCCGCACTGAGTCTACAGCATTTACTGCCCCTGAGGACTACGGCCACCCTGTCCCGTCGTCGCCACCACCTCAAAGCCGCCCTTCTCGTTCAAATACGCGTCGCCGCTCTCCCTCGCCATAGTTTAACCGCTGCATGTCCCCGGAAAACCAGGCTGCGCAGCTTCTGGAGGTGAAGCTGCCCTGTCGACCTTACCCAAAAATCCTCTGTTGCCCTTACGTTTGAACCGGAACACCCTAGAAGTATATGTTGATGGCACACCTGTTGAAGCTTTGATAGATACGGGCGCTCACGTCTGTATTATGAGTTCGCGTTTTCGTCGTCGCATGAAGAAGGTTCTCACGCCCCCCTTGACCAGTGTCGTCCAAGTTGCAGATGGCGCAACAGTCCCTGTCGTCGGTATGTGCACAGCTCAACTTACCGTAGCTGGTCATCAAGTGGTCGTCCTTTTTACCCTGCTTGCAACTTGTCCCCACGACCTCATACCAGGCCTCAATTTTCTTGCCGTCAATTCTGCTCTGATTGATTGCTCCACTGGGGTGCTCCGCCTAGAACTGCCACAAATCAGTGACGCCCCGTACCAACCTACATGCCGATTACAATGCAGCGACTTTGTTCACCTGCAATCCAAAACTGTGACGTACGTCGATTTTCTGTGCTCACCAGCTGTGCCCGACGGTGACTATTACGCTACGCCTCTCACCGACGTACTCCTTGCGCACAATGTTGCAGTGCCCTATACGGTGCTCAGCATCACAGATAACAAAACTTGTCTACCACTTGTAAATTTCGGCTACATGAATCATGTGCTTCCACAAGGCATTTCCGTGGCCCACCTGTGTCCGTTGCTCGATTCACAAATTGAAGTGCTTGCCTTAGACACCCTTGTTTCACCGCAGCGCACATCAATCGCAACACATTTGGGCAGCCGTCAAATTGTAGACATGATCGCCACTAATCTTCCGCCTCCGCAAGTTGAAGCCCTACAACATCTTCTCGAGGCCTACCAGGATATTTTCGATTTTGGTGACCGACCTCTAGGGCAGACGTCCTTTGTCCAGCATCGCATACGCACAGGTGATGCCAACCCTGTTCACCGCCGTCCCTACAGAGTGTCTGCTTTTGAGTGGAGCATAATTCAGAAGGAGGTGAACAAGATGCTAGCGAAGGACATTATTGAACCATCCTCCAGTCCCTGGGCATCCCCGGTGGTATTAGTTAAAAAGAAGGACGGATCGTGGCGATTTTGTGTGGACTATCGCCACCTTAACAACATCACCAAGAAAGACCCATACCCTCTGCCCCGCATTGACGACGCCCTTGATTGCCTCCATGGTGCCGCCTACTTTTCTTCCGTCCATCTTCGTTCTGGTTATTGGCAGATTGCCGTGGACCCCATGGACCGAGAGAAGACGGCTTTTGTAACACCCGATGGTCTCTACGAATTCAAAGTCATGCCTTTCGGCCTATGTAATGCCCCCGCCACCTTTGAACGAATGATGGACTCCCTGCTCCATGGATTCAAGTGGTCTACGTGTCTTTGTTATCTGAATGGCGTGATCGTGTTTGCTCCCACTTTTGAAGCGCACCTTGAGACTGTCGAAAATTCTTGATGTATTCCGTCTCGCCCGCCTTCAGTTGAATTCATCCAAGTGCCGGTTTGGTCGCCGTCGTATTGCAATACTTGGACATATTGTTGACGCTTATGACGTACAGCCTGACCCAGAAAAAGTTCGAGCTGTGAAGGACTTTCCTGTGTTAAAAACTGCCAAAGATGTCCGCAGCTTTGTGAGGCTCTGCTCCTATTTTTGGTGGTTCATTAAGAACTTCGCGGAAATTGCTCGGCCCCTAACAGATTTACTCAAACCAGATGAGACGTTTACCTGCGGTCCCTCGCAAGCAGCAGCATTCTCCGACCTGACCACTTTGCTCACTTCTTCTCCTGTACTGGCTCACTTCGACCCTACGGCACCGACCGAAGTCCGCACCGATGCCAGCGGTTACGGAATAGGCGCTGTGTTGGCTCAGCGACAACGTGGGCAGCATCGCGTGATAGCTTATGCCAGCAGGCTGCTGTCCCCTTCGGAGCGTAATTATTCCATCACAGAGCGCGAATGCCTTGCGCTGGTGTGGGAAATCGCAAAATTTCGCCCTTACTTATACGGCCGACCATTTATAGTTCTCACCGACCACCACGCTCTTTGCTGGCTCGCCTCCCTCAAAGATCCCACAGGTCGTCTCGCCCGCTGGGCACTCCGCCTCCAGGAGTATTCTTACACCGTAGTGTATAAATCAGGAAAACTGCACAAAGATGTGGATTGTCTGTCACGCTACCCTGTGGCCGACTGTGATCCTACGAGCACTGATTATGTGGGTTGCGTCCTTTCCATCTCCCAGCTGCTTCATCTCGGGGACGAGCAGCGTCGCGATCCGGATATCAGCCGCCTAATACAACAGCTCGAATCTTCACCGCAAGACGCTTCTGTTCGCATGTTTACCTTAAAAGTGACCACACCTTATATCGGCGTAATTTATCGCCCGATGGTCACGACCTACTTCTGGTCATACCAAAGCACCTGCGCTCCACAGTCCTACGCGAGCTCCATAACGCGCCAACCGCCGGTCACCTTGGTGTCTCTCGCACATATGACCGTGTGCGCCACCGCGTCTACTGGCCTGGCCTTTCACGCTCTTTACGTCGTTATGTCAACGCTTGTGAAATTTGCCAGCGTCGCAAAAAGACGTCGGGACTCCCTTCCGGATATCTTCAGCCCATCGACATCCCATCGGAGCCATTCTTCCGTTTTGGTTTGGATTTTCTCGGTCCCTTCCCAACATTCATCTCCGGAAACAAGTGGGTCGCGGTGGCTACGGATCACGCGACCCGTTACGAGGTTACGCGAGCCATGCCAACAAGCTGCGCTACAGACGTCGCTGATTTTCTGCTACGCGATATCATTTTAGTGCATGGAGCCCCTCGTCAACTGCTGACAGACCGAGGCCGTACGTTCCTTTCGAAAGTGGTTGACGATATCCTGCGTTCCTGCTCTACCCAACGTAAGCTCACGACATCGTACCATCCCCAGACAAACGGGCTTACAGAACGTTTAAACCGCACCCTGACAGACATGCTATTGAAATACGTCTCGGCCGACCATCGTGATTGGGACCTTGCACTACCCTACGTGACGTTCGCATACAATTCCTCCCGGCATGACACTGCTGGGTACTCGCCATTTTCCCTTCTGTTTGGACGCGAACCAACATTGCCGTTGGATACCTTCCTGCCAGCCGCTGCGCAGTCTACTTCTGGATATGCACGCGACGCTATTACCCGAGCTGACCATGCTCGTCAGCTTGCCCGCAGCAGATTAATGGCGTCCCAAGACTCGCAGAAGCATCGTTATGACGAGCGGCATCGCGACGAATGCTTTCCAACAGGTTCCCTCGTTGTTCTTTGGTCCCCTACGCGACATGCAGGCCTTTCAGAAAAACTTCTCTCTCGTTTCACGGGCCCATACCGCGTGCTTAGACGAGTGACCGTCACTACATATGAAATTGTCCCTGATAATCCATCAACCTCTTCTGCTCTGCTGTCAAGGGACATCGTCCACGTATCAAGGCTCAAGCGTTACCACACTGCTCCTGCTGTGGCCCCGTAAACTTGCCAGGTCGGCGCTTTTGCCGCCGGGGGTCGTGTTACGTGATTTCGGCTGACTGAAACAGGGCATAGTGGGACATACCCAAGAGATGTGCCTCAGACTGAGAGTGAAGAAGTGGACGTTGTCGGTGAGCTGCGTTGAGGCTGTATACTGACTACTGTTATTTTCCACGTAACAATATTAACCACGCGACACGCATACAGCGGTGCCGAAAATAGGAGGTGATAAGAGAGGAAGTTGACGGTGTGGCGAGGATGTTTTGGCGACGATGAACGAGCACGCTTACTTTCCTATGTCACGGGGCTTTCCTACACCAAAAATGGGCTGAAAGCCGGTGCAAAGTTTGTAGCGCCATCTGTCGGGCTTCTTGCGAAACAGAACATTACCGGGCAGCGGATAGTCCCGGAGTTCGCTTACCTAAAGTACTCTTGCACCGTGGCTCGGTCTCATTGATTGAGGTGTTTTTGTGTTTGCCATGCGTCTCAACACTATAATTGTTAACTTGAATAGTAGGCGAACATTTACTGCAAAAACTGCACAAAAAAATCTAAGAAAGAAAGAATCCCGACAGAACAATGAACGTTCGTTTGGCATTTTAATGAATTAAGACGATAGTCTTTATTGGGGACCTTCAACGCAAAAATTTGGTCTGTCTGTTAGTCCGCGCTTAACGATACTCTTAACGGCACCAAACGATACCCGAAACGGCCACCCCATTCGCAGCGCCCACCAATATTGCTGAAGATTTTGCATTTTTACTTGTGCGATTGTCAATTAAAAAGAAATTATTGCGCATATCTGAGGCACCGTAACAACACGTAAATATTCTGTATATGTGTCTTTTTACTAGAAAAGGCATACATAAGTAATTCTAAGGATCGTAGCGCTTATCACGCTGCTCTGATGCTGCAACGCTTGCACGAGGTGTTTCCATCGCTTTGCTAAGACGACGCGGAAGTGGCACTTACCAGGCGCCTTGTGTTGTACACCTTATCGTCTCCGAGATGGGCGCGCACGCCGCGTGCTTCGTTTTCCAAGATAACTGCCAGATAGCGCTCATGTCTCACGTGTGACGTGACTTGATGCGCTCGTTAGCCTCCGCTGCACGCTCGAGGCACACTAACGCAGCGCCTCCAAAATACCGTTCACCAATTTTCTTGCGCAGAACATCAAATAAACGTTTTGTTCACTCTCCAGACGCAAGACTATCGTCTTTCGACAACATTGGCAGTGTATCATGCAGATATTGGGCGAATTTTTAATCCCAATCAGTCTTCCACCTTTCGTGTGAAGTTGTGACTTCTCAAATGCGAACAAAATATGTTATGCTAGAGCTGTGTGTATCAAATTTTCCCACCTTGTATTAATTCATGCCACACTTCGTAACAGTGGAAAGTCGCCAATCACGAAGGATTTCAGCCACTCATTTGCTGGGCATGGGCCACATGAAGCCGGCGTGGCAGTCCCCTGCTTAAGTACACTTTAGCCTTTACGGTCAATATGCATGTTTTAATCATTATTTGGTCTGGTGACCTCCTATGCCTTCATACTACAAAAAAATAGAATGGTTAAAAAATAAATCAGCAGTTAATCTTACCGAGGAAAATACCTTTAGTTCTCGAAATGACTAATGAACACTGCTGCATGAGTAGCACTTCAAAAAGCACCACCATCATTTAGAAGCGGCTTGGCGCAGGTTAGCTTGAAGCACCCTGTATATGATACTTTTGTGGTATACAGCATGTCCATCTTTTGTTCTTCACTTTGCTGACTATAATTTACCGCGATAAGTCAAATGTATTCCCCAGGCGAGGTTTTCAAGTTGCTGTCATGGTGAAGTCCCGTATAAGTGGAACTGCGGTAAGATGATTCTCTATCGGTTCGCCCCTTCTATTGGTGAGATGAGAAGCGTGCATAAGGGATCCGAGAAATATAATAGCATAATTTCATTGTGGCACTTTCGTGGAAGCCTATAGTGTCGGTGTCTACCATTAGATCCTTCTTGTTCTCCTTTGGCATGGTTACTAATTTTTGCTGAGTGTACGTACCTTACTGCAAGTTAAATAAATGCTCTTCTTTACATCGTTGAGACACTGTCCCTCGCTGCTTCTGCTCCTCGGGGTGTCACTGAAAAGTACACACCGGGAACCATTCGGTAGCTCACTCTCCAGAATAGCGGGCTTCCGATGTGACCATGCAGCGATCGTTCGCAAACAGAAGACACGCTGCTGCTGAGCAAAGGGGGGGTGTGTGGCGAAGTGTGCCTGCCATGTCACCTGGCCGCAAGCGTATTCCACCAGCTGTACGCACGGCAACGACGCGGGGCGCGCACCGCCGCAGGGTCTTAGACGAGCTCGAAAATAGATTTGCCCGTTAACCAGGTTATCGACAGCACACATGAGCGGAGCACGCACACCGGCTGCGGGCCAGCCCTCGCCCGGAAGCAGCGCCAGCGGCCGCCCAGCACGGACCAGCTCGCGAACGCTTATTTGATTAGCTCATGGTTTCTTAAGACGATTACGCACAAGGAGCCCACCCGCCATGAGCCGAAGCAAGAATTATGAAAACCACTCGGCATGTTGGCGCAATTAATCGAGTTAAACAAAAAAATAAAAACGCGAGAGTTTAGCAAGGAGGGCGAAGGAGTTTGAGGGGCTCGTTGGGTGGTGAGGGATAGGGGCAACGAGAACGCATGCTCGCTGTTGTTTGATTAAAATATTTGGGCGTTCGTTACAGCGCACGACACTTGTTGGGAGCGGCAGCATGAGCCGACCGGCTTGTCTCTAATTGCTACGATCTACACTGGCAAGCTCAGGCTGCTCCGCGACGCGGCACGCAGGAAAGTGGTCGTTTGTTAAAAGTGGCGACGCCAGTGGGCTTAAACTTTGTTAACGGTCACTGAGAATGTACTCCTGGGCCAGCAGGGCAGGCGTGCTTACGCTAAACCTTGCTGCTGGAGGTGCGCATCGACCTGACGCAGTTCAAACGAAGAGTTCATCATGCGCCACCGACGCTTTGACAGGCGGGGTAAAGCAGCCGAACACTCGCAGCTGTGCAGCTGTGGTGTCTGCTGAGGTAAGTGGGCTTGTTAAATCCTCTTGCTGAGCACAGCCTCTGGAAGCGTTCTAAGAAGACTGACTTACCCCTGCGAATACCTTATAGCTTAGCAGACAGTCTGGCTCATTCGAATGATATGAACTTTCGAATCCCGGCTGTGGCGGCTGCATTTCCGATGGAGGCGGAAATGTTGTAGGCCCGTGTACTCAGATTTGGGTGCACGTTAAAGAACCCCAGGTGGTCTAAATTTCCGGAGCCCTCCACTACGGCGTCTCTCATAATCAAATGGTGGTTTTGGGACGTTAAACCCCACATATCAATCAAATCGAATGATATGAACTAATACACACACACACACACACACACACACACACACACACACACACACACACACACACACACACACACACACACACACACACACACACACACACACACACACACACACACACACACACACACACACACACACACACACACACACACACACACATATATATATATATATATATATATATATATATATATATATATATATATATATATATATATATGTGTGTGTGTGTGATAAACAAGTTTAGACCTAAGGGCTCGTTTTTCCGTGTTTTGACGCACTATTAATGAGATCTAACTGACAATAATGGCAAGGAATGTATAGGGCAAGTTATTAGAACCAATGTAAAGTAAATAAGAAGAAAGAAAAGTGGGTGAAAAAATAACTTGCCTTATAAGCATCGGACGCGTTATTCGCCGATATATATATATATATATATATATATATATATATATATATATATTCTAGTGCTTGATTTAGACATTTTCATAGGGCAAGTGCTTTAAACCCACGGCACGTGGCTCTCCGTATTCTACTTCCTTGCGCTAACGCTACTTATTTAACATAGTTGACGTCAGCTGAAACGAAACACCTATCTTCAGAGTTAGGCATTCGACAGAATATTGAAGGCGTCCTTTTTTCACATCGTATCAAATCGACCTCGGTGCTTCCATAGCATGTATCGTTCACTCCACGATTCTTGTACTAACGATATCAGTGACGCATCGTTTTAATTACTTCCTAATTTATATTTTACTAAAAAGCAAAATGACAACGAGTTTTCAGAAGGGAATGACACATAACGATGCGTTACCTAAGGAGTAATGAATCTGTCGTGTGAGAGATGTCTGGAAGATAAGCTCAAAACATGTCAACACACATAGGTTTGGGAATGCTGGTATTCCATTGCAGTTTCTACAACATGCACGAGACAAAGCCAAGTAACACCAGTGAATACAATAATATGTTGGACGTTGGCGCTTGTATGCGCTAGAAACTGCAATTGAAAACAAGTTCTTCATGCGCCCAAGTAGCCCCAGCAAAGGCATAGCAGCAAATTCGAGGAAAATGAGGCACGTCGAACTGCTGCAGAGTGTTCGGGCGTCCATTTATCCGAGCCCCGGCTCGGCTGTAAACTGTGCGTTCTCGGTGACGAGCCGCAGCTCAGCAAGGGCGAAGCACAAATAGTGGGCACCCAGCAGTGGCGGCCAAGTTTCGTACATGCGCGCAGTGCTCGCTGCTCTTTCCTGGGCAAAGGAAGAGCAGGAGTGGACGGGAAAACTCCGGGCGTTTCGTTTATCAGCGGCTGCTTAAATCAAAAGGAGCGCCGATGAGAGCGCTCCGAAGGAAAGGGGGGTGCAGAAAGGAAGCGACGGTCGCTGCCGATGCATCGACTCGCCTTCTCTCTCGCTCTTCCTCGCAGTGTGTGTCCTCTTTCTGAAGACCGGGTTCTGGAGGACTCGATTCATTAGGGCGCTCAAAATCCAGCAGATCCAAGAGAAGCGCACTTAGGCTGCGCAGCCCCACGAAACAAGCGCCGCTGTACTGCTGCTCCAAGCTCTGCTCTCTCGGTCGCGGCTCTCCCCGGCTCACTCACGCAGCCGTTAGGGCTGAAGGGAAAGGGGCCTCAAGACAGCAGTAATCAGCAACAACATTGACAACGACCGGCCCTTCATGCCCCCCTTTTTGCCCGTCCCTAAACACATTTCCGTCGGCCTTATTTACAGCGCGTTCCCTAATCTAGACACCAGAGGAGCTACTCGCAGAGGGAAGGGAATGGGTTAGAGGCGACGAGCGGGTACGCGCACAACAAGATGACGTGTTACCGCGAAACAGGGCAAACGCGAGCGGGGACGCCGAAAGCAGCCGTATACGGGGAAAGCGAAGGCAGCGCGAGAGCTCTTGAATAGCGAGACGGCCATTTATTCTAAAGAGCTGATTATTATCACTTTCTGCAGCCACGCGCTGCTGCCCCCTCTTCCCTCACCTCGCGCACTATATATGCCAGCCTCAGTGTTCTATTTTCCTTAAGTGCCTCGTGTGTCGCGGCTCCGCGCTGGCAACGTGGCGTATGCATCGACTCGCTCCGCGTGGTTGGTGGAGGTGCTTAGCGCTCGGTGCGCGAAGAGGCACCCGAGGAGTGCGATAAAAGCCTTAATTCAAGCGGCGGTGCTGATGAGTGCAGCTGTCCCCACGCGCTTGAGCCTCGCTTACAGCTTGCGGCAGTTGGCGAAACTCGAGATTATGTGGCACCACCTACTCCTCTGCAGTCACAACTGCGTGCGAGTGACATTTGCCCCGTGTTTTAATTGGCAAAATAACAGAGCTCCATGGGCTACGATGCTTGTCCCGGTAGAGTGGGAAGAGAGGGTAATTGTGTAAAAATGAAATAAATACGTCTGCCCACTGGTGTCACCTCGAATATAACATTGCGTGACATGTTGAGTTTCCCCAAGAACAACTATGTAACTGGGATCTCTGGGCCAGCTGCAGAATGCCGTTTCAGCACCAGCCGATTTGTGCTTGTGTTGAGCAAAAAGCATAAACAGGTGCAAACTTGAGACGCATGTTTTCGTCGACGAGAATACGCATGCATACGATCTTAGTTGTTCTGCACTTGCAGGCTACACTCAAATCATGCATGTCTATAGATTTCAAGACGCTGAAAATGTCAGAGAAGAATGTTCCTAAATGTTCTGCCATAGTTACACTCGCACAACTAATAAGGCCGCCTAGTAGTGTATGTATGCATTTGTCCTCAGTGCTTGGTCTGGCTATGTATACATTGAAAGCGATGCGAGTTTTTCCGCTACGTACAAAGCTGACTCTTCCAAGTTTCACTTCCTTCAAAAATATTTGCTTACCACGAATCTTGAGCCTCATATACCATATGCGTCCCAACAAGAGTTATAGAAGTTGTAAACTAGATTACTTCCACCAAGGAATGCGTATACTGCTACAAGCACTGGACTGGTCACATAAACCCTCGACATTATTTTATCCTGCCCTCTCACTTTTTCCCTTTATTCAGAACTTTATTACTGATACTCTCCAATAAAACAGAGTCCTTCCTAAACAAAATATGGCGCTTTTTTGTTTTTTCTAACAGCGCCGAGTACACTTTGAGTGATTCTTAGAAATTTTCACTTTTGTTTTTGCTACTGACATTATAGCTGGGCGTGCTCCAAAACTTCTTTTTTCCAGTGTTAATTTTCTTGTAACCACAATAACCTGAAACCTATATAGTTCTATAATAGGTATTCAGGAGTAAATTTTCGAATTGGTTTCTATAGATTCGAACATTTTGCTCGAGCTGGAATCAGCTATGCAAAAGAAGTCGGCATTACAGCAAATAAACGATATAGCAACATTTTCCAACAAAATTAACAACATATAGTTGTGCTTTCCTTGATGCCGTCCTTTGTTGTGGCGTTGTAATGTCGATGACTATATACTTGTAGAGCGGCTGTCATTCGAGGCTATAGCGGCGCAGACTTCTGGACTGTTCACAGGATTTCCACTTTCATGACATTAATTGAAGACCTTCAAAAAATGTTTCAGCATGGTTTCTTGTTCTCATGTTTTGAGCTGGTTTTATGCCGTGCCGTTTTGGGGCACATATTCTTCTTTAAGGAATAGGTTAATGCCCAGTATCTTTCCTTCAATTGTATTTCAACTGCACTAATGGACAGGAGATAAACCTTGAAAAGAAATGTCAAGAGTCAGAAAGATGTATGGAAGCAGGCCTCTTAGTGTTCACATTCGAGTTTTGCCCTACAAAATCACGTCATTCAGTAATTACCAATTCGGCCAAGAAATATAATTGTGGAACAAAATCATGATGACAGTGCAACAAGTAGACAAATCAATTAAACTGAAGGCGGACATGTTGGTTGTTTTAGGTCGTGATTGCTGACGCACTGCTGCTTTTATGGATCTCGCTGAGTTTGACTCAATAGGTGCAGTGTTGACTCATTTGTTATTCGAAACTACCGTTCTATAAGTACACGTTATAATCAGCAATTACCACATCTTGGTTTTAAAAGTGAGGAATACTTAGGCATGCCTCACGTTTGTGTGTTGTTAAGCCCAGTTTCGGTTTGTAGACTTGGCTACTTCAGGAAAAAAAAAAAAAACTTCCCACGTATCCGCCTATCCAAGACAATACGCTTTCCGGAGCCCACTACTACAGCATCTTTTAAAATCATATGGTGGTTTTAAGACGTTAAATCCCACATATCATTAAGCAATATGCTTTGCTGTTTACCCTGTCTTCTACTGCAGAGAAATAAATTCAAATGTTCCACGAGCAGTATGCAGGAGCAGTGTCATCGCGAGAAGCACCCACAAGGGTGGCTCACTGGATACTCTGTTTTGCTGTTGGACGTCGGGGGCCATATTTTCACGACGGCTAGATTCCTAAGGAAGCACAACGTAAAAAAAAATACTGGTCTACTTAGATTTGTGTCTGTCGACATCGAGTCGACTAAGATAATCTAAAATCCCCGCGGCCAATTTCTTTGAAGGGCCACCAAACAATGTCTGAAAATGCAACACACGTGGTTTTCTGTTATTCTTCTCTCTGACGCTTCGGAAAAGTTGCAAAAACCTCATAGAATCTCATCTCTGCTCTAACGCGTTTCTAAAGTCACTCGTCACTAACGTCAAAAGAAATTAAAAGACCATGAGAAGCTTAGATGTCAAAGATAAATAAAGAGTCGCTGAACCACCCCAAACTAATGAGGCAACTCATTCTGCACTTGGAAGGTAGACCCGTAAACCATTCAGCCGAATTTCGCAGGCACACGGGGAGTTCCCGAGTGAAGCGGGAGTGCAATGTTGGAAGCACCATCTATTCAGAGTGGTGAACCGGCCGGTTCTTGATGAAGTTAAGCTGATTTTCAAGTCGAGCTGAATTCTAGGGCAGTCTGCCAGTCGACTAAAGATATTTCGTCTCCTGGCAGCATGCTTCGATTGGATTGCTCATTCCTACAGTAGCTCTGTATGTTAATTGACTTGGCTTAACAGGCTCTAGTAGCCGATGATCTGAGTTGTCAATTTCGGTTAGTGGAACATAAGGGAACATAGCACTCGTGATGTAATGATTTCTACAACTAGGACTTTCAAAAATGTTCCACTCAACCCAAGAGATGGTGTACCGAGTACATATTGCACATCGGTGAATTCTCACAGGTGTTTGTAAGATAGCTGCAGCACGCAATCACTTAATGTCGCCTGCCATCAAAGTGACCCTAACAACCTCAGTAATTGCGAAAATATGCAATTGAGGTTGCAGAGCACGACCTCCTCCCCATTACATGGGTATAGAAAAGGAAGCTTGGCCAGCACTTGCGCGCCATAGAGCCCCTGTTAGCGAAGAAATGAAATCTGTCTCGCCGAAGTGACTTCCACCGTACAACCTGCATACCACCCACCACTAATACGCTCAGATGCGATGAAGGGCATTTCATGCTTCTGCTTAGATCAAGATACAGCGCACATACGCACGCATCGTATATTCAACTTACTGATTCGCCCTTGCAGCAAAAGGTGATAAAATCTGTCTCATAAGGCGCCCGCTCGCAGCAAGAACAAGGTGCGTCATGGAGGAAACAAAGTTCCGTCGTGCAAAACTAACGGGCGCAATGGTAGCAGCGCCTTCGGTCAGAATCATAGTTGTCCACGGGGTTTCGTTCCTCAGGCAGTGTGAGAGGCTGGACCTATAGCAAAGATTCGACCTTAAACGCATTACTCAGTTGTTGTTTTTTTCTCCACGCCCTAGCAAACTTGTGCACGTACGTCCGTAGAGACAGATGAGAGAGAATCAAAGCCAGCCAAAAGAAAGAACATGTAGGACAACGACTAACCGCGGAGCCCAGCGCACCGGTCCGGTCGCGCAAAAAACGCAGTAGCGAAGTCTACACGCACGCGCGTGTGAAAGAAAGAAGGAAAAAAAACCGAGACGGTTGAGCCCCCTATCAGTCGCCCTTTTGAAATCCGCAACAGCTGAGGCGGCCAGGACCGCCCAAAAGTGACCGCTTCTTGTCAAACAGGCGATGCGAACACTCTGGCACGGCGCCAGCCAGAGAGATGCGGCGGCCACGAATCAGGACGAGTGCTGGACGGCACGAGCCTTCGTTGCCTCACTTCCCCTTTTAAAGGGGTTCTTTCGGGATCCGCTTCGCCTTTTCGAGCTGTAACGTGCGATTGCTGCTCCGTTTTCCTCCACCGAAGCGTCACTCCGGCATAACAAATAGAGACTCGCATCCGGCTTCTTAGCCGCGCATTAAAACGTCCTTCTGTAGCGTTTCGAGGAAAAAGGAGCCAAGAGCGAGAAACAAAGGGAGCCCAGAATGAGCACTTTCAATTTCTTTCACAGCTGTTTTCGTTCATGGCGTTTCTAGTTCAGGAAACGGCACGCTGCAGCTGCAGTTTCTCTTTCATTTTATTTTCTTTTCATTTTCTTTTTCTACCTCGTGGTTCTTTTGCCGGCACCGTTAGAACTATGTTCCCACCACTGATAACGAACGCGCTCCCTTTGCTATTTCTTTGTGTAAAGTGCATATTGGGCGTGCGTGCGTTTGAGTGTGTGTTGGGGAGGGGTGCTGCGTGTGTGTGCGTGTGCGTACATACGTTCACGTGCGCGCGTGGGGGGGGGGGGGGGGGGGCAGGAGTGCGTACGGGCGTGCGCGCATGTAGGCTTTCTAGTGAAACATAACGCATTACCTTCTCCAATGTTACCTGCTATGCAAGTTTGCTTATCTCGAATCAGCGCCCCACCGAAATGGTATAG
Source organism: Rhipicephalus microplus (assembly GCF_043290135.1). NCBI lineage: Eukaryota > Metazoa > Arthropoda > Arachnida > Ixodida > Ixodidae > Rhipicephalus > Rhipicephalus microplus. Next base: position 114,184,747 of record NC_134710.1, on the reverse strand, counting down.
TGGCTAACGTACTCGGATGTGGACCAGTAAGTCGTGGGATCGAACCACGGCTGCGGCGGCTGCATTTTTTATGGAGGCAAAAATGCTGTAGACCCGCGTCCTCAGGTTTGGTTGCACGTTAAGGAACCCAAGGTGGTCAACATTTCTGGAGCCCTTTACTACGGCATCACTCATAATAATAAGGTGGTTTTGGCACGTTAAACTTAACATGTCTATCAATTATCTCGAATCAAAAAAAGAAAAAAAACTAATTTTGGTGTCGTTATTTGTAGTTTCTACTTGATGCTACGGAAATATGTCATTAAGAGGGGGGGATTAATTGCGAAAGCTATTTTGTGTCTGGCATGAAAACTAAAGCCAGTACCCAAACAGATAAGGCAGTTAAAAACTGCTTTTATTTCAGAGTATACTTTTCAAAATGCCCAATCGCAGCATTCACATCAAACCTATATATGAGATACTGCTATTGTAGGTTTAAATGTCGGTTTGCCTCAACTTGCGTCGCTATATGAGGGCCTCTAATTCGAGAGATTTATTATAATACAGCGTAATCAGCAGCTTTACATGGCGAACCACCTGTAAGAGGTTGTTGAAAAAGAAACTATCCAAAATACGAGCGGATAAAAGATTTCTCTGTTTTTTTCATACATGAACCCGCGGTAGTACTATAGCGCAGGAGAGTTAACATGCTGCTTATACTAAATTTCAGACATCAGTTGCAACACTGTGGGGGCTTTCTAGGCTTTTTATTGTATAGGTGCGTCAGCACCAAGAAACTACAGTTCTGTATATTTTCCACCGAGAGTCCTTATTTTCTGCTGTTGTTTAGGCTTAGTAATATTTTAGGGTTTTTTTGCCGTATATACAAAAATAAATTAACTTTGTAATACTTCTGTTAATAGGTTATTTGAGATCACTTATTATCTAGTTGTTTTTCTTTGCACAGTTTTTGCATTTGCGACCAGTTGCGCCACACCTGACGCTCAGCTCGAGCTCGCGGCTCGCAAAAACGATGACGAAATCTGACCACGAAACAAGCGCACCTTCACATTGTGCTGGCCGAACTTCGTGAATTGCTTTCGTGACGCACGCCCGATATAAAAAAATAGACTACAGTGTGCGCTATCTTCCCACGTACCTTTAGAACTCGCATGATCCTTCATGTTTTAGTGATGTCTTGACGTGAAACGCAGAATGAAGCTTGCCTTCTGCCGGCGCTCTTCACCACTTGCATTCTGATGACTGTTCCCGGTTATCGTGAAAGATAATCGTACACGGAAACATAATTAGAGATATTTACATCCTACGATAATGGCTGACACACTGGTGAACTGGGACCAGTCTCGACCCACTTCGTGCCACAACGCAGATTAGGGCAAAGAGCGGTAGAGGGTCTCTGTATGGAAGGTCCCTGTCTGGAACTGCCTAAGTGTGTCCCATTAGTGCAGCGATTGCTTAACATTTGAAAAATAGTTATGTTTTTACTATGAATATTATTAGAATGAATCATTTTCAAGCCCGTTCAGTGTCAGTCAAGACAATGATTATTCTGTCTTGTCTGAATGGGAGAACAACGCTTACAGGACTCTTTTCGTTTCACGTACATTCTTTCTTTATAAATATTCAATATTGAAAACGCCTAACTCGGGTAATCAGTTCTTGGCCGATCCCCCTGAGTGGGTATGAGCCATATTTAAGCTGTCATCATCATGATCAGGTCGCAGCCCGCCAGTGAGCAAGTCATTATCATCGCACTATCATTCGTAAATATACGTTGCCTGTACGGTTATTTGTGGAGGTGCTGGGTACGCCTACAGGCCTTTCCTGCAAATTAACACGGAACTTCGGAGTGATCACCACCTTCATGTTCCTGCAATGGCTCAACAGGCCATCCAGCAAGAGGAACAGCAGCCGCAGCAGCAGCAGCAGCTGCTTCATCTGATCCTCCTGCATCCGCGAAACCCCGAAAACTTCTCGGGCACCAGCAAGGACAAGGTGTATGTGGAAGATTGGGTCGCATTGTAGCGAGTCAGCGAATACTATAGGTGCACGGGACCCCACGTTGATGCTGTCCAACGTTGTGCTTTACTTCAGGGATACGGCACACGCCAGGTATGAGACGCAGGAGACGGAGTTAACCAGCTGGGACATTCGTAAAATGAAGCTCGTCTAGTTGTTCAGCACGCCATGTGGGCAACAGCAGGCCGCGAGCAAAGACCTCGAATACCGCGTGCAAACATCGACGGAATCATTCGCCGTTTTTTACATACAGGATGTATTGGGCTTTTGTCGAAAGGTTGACGAGAACGTGAGTGAAACTGACAAGATTGCGCACATATTGAAGGGAATTGCCGACGACGCCTTCAATTGCGCAGGCTTCAAGCAGAATATGTATTATGCATGTAGCAACAACTAAAACAAGGCCGCTAGCTGCAAAACTTTGTCTTGCAGCAGGTGCCACTGATGCTCGATTTCTGAATTTTCAAAACGTTAGGGAGAGCAACAATGAGTTTGACCGATAGAATGTGAGCCACTACATCCGACAACGGGAGAGTGATGCATGCGGTCAGTCCACTTTATAGCGCATGACTGGATTCAATTAGGCGAAAAACGCAAGCAGAAAGGTTATTATAAGTTCAAGGATAAAAATGGCTTTCCTCGCTTTCTTTTCTTGATTGATTGATATGTTAGGTGTAACGACCCAAAACCACCACATGAATATGAGAAACGCCGTAGTGGAGAGCTCCGGAAATTTCGGCCACCAGGGGTTGCTTACTTTTCTTCTTTACTCTTATTCAAGTGGTGGAGGTAAGTCATCGCAATTTTAGGAACAAGGGCTCGGGTTGAATCATACCACTTGCTTGTGCACATGACAGAACCCCAATTGGTCAAAATTGATCAGCAGTCAACGACAACGGTGTGTTTTAATCACATCGTGATTCGGACCTTTAAAATCGCTGAAGTTACCGTATTAAATTTGCGGAATAAGAAATGATCCAGGCTCATCTTAACGTCTCTTGAATTTATTCATCGCGAAGGATAATAAAAGAGAATCTGCATATTTTAGCATTTCCGCTGGCACTCTAGAAGCATTTTTACGATAACAGAACTCTTTCACAGCTGACGCTGGTATATAAAAACACTGAGTGTGGCACAACACAGCGTTGCCCATCTTGCAAAAGGGAATGTGTGCCTTCCGAAATACGTTCATAGAACACCACTGCTCAAATCGGCGTACGGCATAAAAACCTGCGAAAATTTCTCAGCGCGAGCGTTGGGCGATAACCCAGTGATTTAAGTTGAGGGCTTCTCATTTCACATTGCCGAAATGACTTGAGCATGAGGATCATTTGTCATGGTCGACAGTGTTTGGTTTGAAACGCGTAAGCACTTTATTGGCTATATAACTTCACAGGTTTGTAAGCCTGACAAAGGACGTATCGAAGCATTTTTGCATCACGAACTCTTCTATATCAGTGCGTCTGCTGAGTTTCAATGGGCTTTGAACTTCGGCTCACTTTCTCATCTTTTATAATCCAACTAGTAACATCTGCACCTACGTTCATTTCATTACACAATGTGCACTTGCTGCTGCATGAAAATAATGTTAATTAGTTCGTCAACAGCATGGTCGTTATTAATTAGTGTTTGCCCTTATTTAGACTACTTAAATCAGACCAAAGCTCATAGAGACATGCACTATACTACCAAAAAACACGCATTGGTGTCTCACCGCTAAAGTACAGGCGAATGTCGGGCCCGCTATTATTATGTGCGCTGTTCCGGCATTTTAACGCACTTACCCAAGGTTGCAAATGGTGTGAATATATTTTTGATCACTGCGCGTGACGTCCTTTCCTGCCAAACGTCAACAATGTTTTAAGACAACGGGCAGTAAAGCAGGCATCTGAACGGGGAAACCAAGAAGTCATCTGGTAAGAGAACGTCGAAAAAAGAGGGAGAGGCGCGGCACCAAAACCCATGATAAAGAAAGTACGCGGCCAGTGAGTTGCAGACTTGTAACGATCCGCGAAAAGAAGAAGAAAAAAACACAGGAAAGCCTATTTTGTGAGGCCGGGAATGCAAGAAAACGGGCCATTAGAGAAATGGCTGACCGTAAAAGGCAATAAAGCCGCGTCGGGTGAACTGCATCAATAACTGCCCGGCTACCCGAGCCCTGAACGCTGGCGACGCGCTTCGTTGTGTCGCCTGTCACGGTCCTAAAGCAGACTGCCACGGTCGCACAGCCGTCCACTCCCCGCCGTCTTCGACCCTCCGCTGTCCGTGAAAACATGCGCTAAGTCGTGTCTGTTGGGAGGGTATACGGTTCCACGCGAATCATCTCGCGCGCACTGCGTCGGCACCGAACGCAGAGGCAACATGCGCGTGCCTGGAAAAGCAGGAGCCCCGTTTCCCCGACGGCGTCTTCGGCAGCTTGGTGCGCTTTGCCTTCGGCTGATATCGTTTCAGCGTCTCGCTGCCTCTTCTCTCCCGCAACCATCCCGTCTCTCAGTAGGCTCTGTGTAATTTTTTTTTCCAACCTCGATGAGCTTCCTGGAGTGTTCTTATGGATGACATCGACGCTGCGCACCCTTCTCAACCAACGTTTTCATTTTTTCCTGCTCAGTACGTTCTTTATACGATTGCGCGCTCTTTTTTTTTTATCTCTCTTCTTTTTGTCCTCTTAGGTAGCCGTCCTCTCCGGGTTGCGGCGTCTCTTAACTCCCTTAGGTAGCCGTCCTCTCCGAAAAAACGGCATTCTCCGATTTAATGCTTTTTTTTTATTGGAAAGCTTCTGTTTCTTTATTGTCTTATTTCCAAATTCTCTATAAGCCTATTCACATCTCACATGCCATCGTTGTTTCGATAATTAAAATATGAAACTATTTTTTTGTTTTTTTTCTTTTTAACAACGCATACTGCCCTGAACTCTATTTCAACATGTGTCGCCCTGCATAACACTGTATATCTTGGACCCCATGAAATGTATATCGTTACCTTCTTTCCTTTTTCTTGTTTTTTGCTTACTGTGTTAGTCTGTGATTAGTTATGCTTATTTTTAGTTTGACGCTGTTTTATTTGGTAGTCTTACTTTTAGGCAGACAGATGGTGTCGCAGGATCAAGTAGAAACTCTTCGCATTGCCTATTCATGCTCGTCAAAACGTTTACGCCAAGTTTGGGAACAAGTATGGCTTAGATTACGTAATTGACGCGTAATTAGTACCTTGAAGGTAAACAAGAAGCAAAACCTCTTCGCTGGCGTCGTCCCCCCCCTTTTTTTTTCAGAAGACGGGGAATCGATAAAAGTATCTCTTAGGAAGGGGTAGGAGGAAGGGAAACGGGGGCGCCTCATTAACTGAGAAAACAATAATGATCTCGGAGATGCACCCAATCTGGAAACAAACTACACTGATGTACGTTTCTTTGGACTCTCTTTTTCCTCTCTTTCATCATCTGCAAATGAGGACCGAGGACTAAATTAAGCAAATTTGTAAACATTAAATGAGCAAGCAGTGTTGAAATAAAGCACATAAACGCAATTCAGTTATTACTCCGCTTGCAAACTCGGCTTTGGGCGGTGAACCTCGTGCAATCTCAATGAACGACAAGGCCAGCAATTTGTGCGAGTCAATGAAAATCGGGGCCATGTATGCGTGTACAAAAGCTCGATTGCGCGACGACGCTCCAACATTGGCACAACGTAGACGCAATGCAAAAAAAAAAAAAGTTGCTTGACGACTGCGACATTGGTGTTTTGATTTTATATTAAGTTATTTAAAAAGATGTATCTACGAGAATACTTGGCATGACCGCTATACGCTGGAAACGTGCGTGTACGATTGCAGCATAGCGTTCACACCTATTCCACGTCTGCAAACAGGGTATAGGAACTGTCGGCGAATACATACTGAGACACCTGTAGCAACCTCGCTTTACACAAGTGTCTCAGTATGCCGACGGTCCCTAGTCCTGTTTACAAACGTGAAATAGGTCTATACTAGAGGAGGTGTGGATCATCGCCACATCAACAGGAGGCAGCTGCACGTAACTTGACGCGGCCACAATGTAGACTCACGTTTCTTCGGAAACGTTGGCCACTGCGAGTGTCAGAAACGGTCATCGCCAGCGTTTATGCCGTTCTTTTCGCTATAGTAATGACGTCCGAAACTTACGATGGATTTGTCTGGGATTTATAATTGGAATAATTTTATTTACTAATAACCTGCGTCGTTCTTCTTTGTACAGAACATGAAACAGTATACCTATACTCGGACGGGCCAAAAAGTTACAAGAACCAGGCATAACTTCTTTGTACGTTCTCACGAGGTAAATTCAGTTTCCCACCTCCACCTGTCGGCCCTTCCTGAAGAGAGAATCTATATGCTTTTTCCTTATCTAAGCTGGAAAACTAGCGTGTAAGTACGATAGGACCCAAAACTACTTCCATAGACACCCAAATGTTCGTCTCGCGTCCGTATTCACTTGCTGCCCAGTAATCATCCTAATATTTTTCAAAGTGAGACGTAAAATGGTTGGCATTCTTGTTTTTTTTTTTCACCGCACTTTTACAGAAAAACCTACTGGTACCTATAAGGCCCACTGCAAGGTGTGCTTATAGTGCACATTCTGAGTTCGAGGTTCGGAAGCTTTCATGTCTCACACGATACCTCAGTAGTAGAGGCCTATAAGCGAAGAGATCGCTTCGGAACACACGAGCCGTATCGAACTCACCCTGAAGGTATAGTACAGACACACGCACACTTTTTGCCGCGAAAGAAATTCACCCGACGCACTATATACTCCGTTCCTGCTTTGCAACCATTCCGACATCTTCCGAAACCCGAACTTGTTTTCACTTTCGAAATCATGCCGTTTAATTTTTCACGTTCGTCGAACGAGCGCGCCTCCTCGGAGAAATGAAAGCAAAGCGAAACGAGCGAACGAGGTGTGTGTGTGCCGAGATCAACGCTTTCGCGGCCACGGCTGCGGAGTGCTCGGGCGGCCGTGCCTATCGCTGGCACGTAGCGAGAGTACGGCGGCGCAGTGCCGTCGAAACAAGGTTTCTCGTCAATTTCTACCTCCAGCCGGGTCCTTTCATAGCCTGCAGCCTTTCGTGCACGCGTGCCAGCGCGAAGATGCTCCGCGGCCAATTGGAATTGAAATATATCGCGCATTTGCCGACAGCTGACTTGGGGGTTTCCACGCGCCGACGTTCTCTTCTTGGGGGACGGAAAGAAAGGAACACGCCCCCCCCCCCCCTTCCCCTGATATCCCGTGGAAGCAACCACTTACTTCAGTCAACGGAATACCCCTTGTTTTTTTTCTACGCGCAGTGAGAAAAAAAAACTAAGAGAAAAAGGACGCGAACAGCCGGCATGCACTGGTGCCACTGACATTAATAAAAAAGAAAGAAGAAAGTGGTATTACAGAATGACGTTCAGAAATAAGGCAGCGAGGAAAAAAAAAACTAGGCGTTGAAAAAAGTGTCAAGGGCAGAGATGTATAAATAAAATATCAAAGGACGGAACCACGCGGCACATACCCAAACATATTACTCCAGCAGATATACTCGGTAGATTGAGAAGTTGTAAAACACGCGCAATGGAGGGAGGGGGGGGGGAGTCAAAATCTGTTTTGTCTTGCGAATAAGAAATTACCATGGATGAACTTTCAAGTACAGGAAAAAATAGCAGCGGCAGGTGAAGCAAACTCCCCACGATGCCTACTCTGTCACCACCACAGATGTGCGCCGTCGCTCTGTTCTCACTTATACAAATAAACCTAAGCTGTTCTCCTGAAATTTTGAACTCTGGTTTGCAGCTTCTCTTAATGCCATGGTGAGCATCCTCTCTGCTTCGCGCACTCCCTCTATAATTCGCGAGAAGCCTGCGTTCATGTTTTGTTTTCTTCTTCTTCTTTAATTTTGATTTCAGCCCCTTTCGCGAAGGCGCGCAGTTACAAGCGTCCCAATGTTTAACGGCCCCCACGCACGACACCATTAGCAGTTGAGCGCCGGCCGGAACTTCACGGGAACGGTCGTAAACGTCGTCTCCTCCAAAAACCAAGCGCCGCGATTGACGTTAAAGCGGCTAATTATCTCCCATGAAGATTAGCCACTCTTTCTCGCTTTCCCTAAACTCCCCCAAAGCGGGCGCGCCGAACTGAAAGCGTTAAAAATGCTCTTCCGCCAACTCGCCGCGCTGTCAGGACACAGCCCAACCCCGCAGCTTTTCTTTTCCTTCTCCGCTGTACCGCGTGTTACCATTCGCTCGGAGAAACAAGCTTAGCCATTCAGGATTTATACCTCTGGCAAAACTCCGCACAAATAGACGCGCGCCAAGTCAATTCAGCTTACTTATGTTCGTCCTTTAAGCCTCCGGCAGCGAAGAATCCGCGAGTGCTGCCCGAAACGTGCGCACGCGAGAGCGGCGTCTGCACGCACGCGTTCTTCTCCGATCGCGAAATTCGGCCACGCGAAGCACCGTCGACAGAGAGAGGATTGGTCAACGTAGCATTACTCGGCAAAGGCCGGATTAAATTGCGCAAATCCGTCACTCGAAGCTCGTTAGGTGGCGGGCGCCCGCTCTGGCACCGTTTTCTTGCAGCCGGGTGCCTTCATCCTTAATTTGCAACTGGCCAAGCGCGTGCCGCCTTGGTTCACGCAGTGCCACGGCGGTGGAGCACTTCGGGAAGAAGCGGTGAACAGCATGCATGGCGGCATCTCTTTGCGTTGGCACGACACGGGCGGCTAGTTGACAAAACTCAAGACCACGTAAGGCACCACTCAACACCAATGTACAGCTAGCGTATTGCTATTCTTCTTCAGCATCAAAGGCGAGGCGTAGTCAGAAAAAAAAGTAAAGAAGAAGAAAGCAATTGGGACTTCGTTTAAACAGCGAATCTCAGTAAGTGGTATACGCTTTGGCACGAAAGTTGCGCATGTTCTTCGTATAGTTAGGTTTTTATTATCAATGTCATGGTTACGTCACCAAATTTTACTAAATCTGAACAAACCACACTATTTGCACGACGGCCTCAAGAGGGGAATCGGCGATTACTATAGTTCTCGCCGCCGAGGCCACATCTCCTCGGTCGTATAACACAACCGTATTTTCAGCTATAGTATACAGTGATAGCGTCACATAGTTCAACAAAAACGTTATAGAGTTACCCTTAACGTGAAATATGTAGCAAGTGTGGATCATGATTCGCATTTCCTTCTGCGAAGAACTCAAAGAGCGTCTCTGAGGGGGTCTAGTTCGTAAGGAATTGATTATATGAACTTTAGTGCGGTTAGTACGAGATCCCAGTAGAAGTAGAAAAGACGGTGGCCTTTGAGCGTTGCTGAAGGTTCTATGTCCCTTTAGCGTTGCTCGCGTTCTTGGGTGCCCTGGCATTGCAACCGTGTAGTCTGCTACAGGTCTTCTTGACGGGAAAGGAAACTTTCATTCGTGACGCACTCTCCCCCTTCGCCCTTTTCATCCTCACATATATTTGTCATCACTCCACCTCACCCCTATTTAACATTTCCGTTCAATTGCTCTAGTACGCTATCCACGACTATAATATATGCTCACCCCTCATATTCACCTTCTCATATATTTCCCTGTCACTCATATTCACCCTCTCGTATATTTCCCTGTCACATATTTTTTAGCACAGAATACACATGACTATGATTTTGCCAGTGACACCGCACAAAACTATATGCTATGCTTTACTCGCCAGCTTCCTCCTTTCTCTCCACCTCCCTCTCACAGCTCTTTCGGTACATGTTTTGTAGCGTGAACTGTATACTGGCCAAAGTGAAGCAGTTTCGCGAGGCTAATCGAGAGCCTTGGTGCGCGTGCCCGAGGAGCGCACAGCTGGCGAGCCGAAAAAGGCCTGGAAGCTCCTGGAGTGACGTGTCACTGCAGGGCTGGCGATTTACTCGCGGGAGCTCGCTCATTAGTCCATCCGTCCATCAGTCTGACCCTCCGTCCGTAGCTCACACTACTTATATCCTGGCATAGCCGAGTTAAGCCACTGGTAATTCTTGCCTTCGTGACGCACTCTACATTGTTTTCAGTGCATGGCGCCAAGCGGTGAAATAAGATACCAACAGCATGTGATGACAGCACATTTTTTTCTCCTCCCTTTCCTTCCTGCATTCTCTCACCCACAAATTGCTCTTCCTTAGCCTCATTTCACTTTTCCTACCCCCTTGCTATACATGGCTATAGATATGGCTATGCTAAACGTGGTGTTGCCAGCATTACACCAAGCGACGACAGCCCAGGACCTCGAAATGCTCCGCACTTCGAACAGATCTCTGTATGCGCGTGTGAACTTGAATCGAGAACGGGCGCTAGTGTCTCACATCCTCCTGCCATCTACGCGAACACTATATATGCGTTAAAAATATCACCTGTAGAACCTCAGCAGCAAACTTTGCACAGTCGTAGGAGGGGCGCCAATGGGCGACGATGTCAACACCTGAGCTTGCGCTTTATGCAGTCCGAAGTAGAGCTCTGATGAACGCAGTGCGCACAACGCAGACGATCTGTCTGACTTTTACTCCCGTATATGCATAGGTTCTCTAGAGTTTCGTAATGCCATAATGGCTGTGATAATAACGGTTCTGTGACTCCATGAAGGTGCCATTTGTGCTTGATGATCCTTTTCATATATACTGCAGAATTAACTGGTAAATTCAACTGGTTTCCCTCCTAGCCGATGAATGGTTGATCACTTCAGTCAGAAGAAAATAAACAAAACGTAGTGTTCTTTTGTGTGTGTGTGTGTGTGTAAAGCAGCGGCAGCGGATATCAATAAAGACTATGTGAACGTTTCACGAGACGTGAGACACATGGTGATATATATATATATATATATATATATATATATATATATATATATATATATATATATATATATATATATATATATATATAACTTTTCGTGCTTGGCTACTTGTCTGTCTAGGGCGAATAAAAAAAAAACAGGACGGACATGATCACGCGCTGAAGGCGCCTCAGACACGAAACTCGAAGCCGGCAACATCCGCCATTTCCACTGGCGCACACCTGTCCCATTCGGCAGCCCCAAGAGGGAAAATGCGAAGAAAAAAGAAATTCTGGCGTCGAATGATGCCCGTCGGAAGTCGCTTCTCCTCTAGTGTCATGATCACGATGCCGAACGGAGAACGAGTCCCTTTCAGATAACGGGGACGAAGACTGGGCGATAAGTGGCCGAGAAGGGGGAAGACGTCACGATGATCCGTCAGCCGCCAGCGTCTTCAGCCGTCATTAGCCCTCTCCGCCCCATCTCATGAACTCGCAGACGATCGGGAGACGCCCGCGTGCTCCATACCTCTGCGATGCGGCCGCTTACTTATTTGCTTCACTGCGTTTCCAGGTGTGGCTAATGCTACTGCGATTGCTCACCCTCGACGGAGGCGCGTTGCTTCTGTCATGAAGGAGAAAAGAGAGTTGTGTGATGAAATATATGAAGGCCCAGAAAGGATCTGCGGACCGGCTCGTATATATACAACAGTCTTCGCTGCATATTGATAAGTGTACGGGCAGCGTGCCGAGTATGTACATAAACGACTGAGAAGTTTAAGTATCGAGTATGCCATACGCCAGTTGACTCATAAGCTTATGAGCCACTGTGCTCTGATCCCCCATCAAAGCATTTAAGCTACACATTCTGCACATGCATACGAAATAACAAGTGTTCAAATAAAAAGTTGGGGTGAAAAAAAAAAAAGGTGAGGGAAAGGACATTCGTTTTGATACAGGAGACATAAACGTTGTAATTTCAATATTACTCATTTAAAAAAAAAAACGGGTTGCGTCTTCCATGAAGTTGTTGCACTGCCTACAAGCAACTTTTGAATATATACTATTTTTCTTCTCTTTTTCTTTTTCTCTTTTGTCCTTTCTTTCTGAAGCACTTTGTTACGTACTCTTCGCAGAATTGTATATCTTCTTTAGAACGGCTGAGAGTTGAGCCCAAAAGTAAGGACTCATGATGAAAAAAGGCGGGACTGCTTACCCGAAGGTCGCGGAATTGAATCCCGACCGTGGCGGCCGCATTTCGGTGGAGGCGATACACTAGAAATTCGTGTACTTTTAGGTTTAGATTCAGGTGCACGTCAAAAAGCTGCAGATGGTCAAACACCAGATGGCTGAAATTTCTGGAGCGCTCCACCATACAGCCTGCTTCATAATTTTATCGGGGGTTATGGTACTTAAACACCCAATATTTATTTTTGTCTCATATGGTAGGCGTGAAAGCCCGCACGCAAGAACACAGGTGAAGACGACATGAACCCTTCTTCTTTTTTCAAGTATTTCTATAGATGCTCCCCTAACTAACAGAAAGGGAACTGTCTGTCGCCAAAATAGGTTTATGCATATACTGAGTAAATCAGCGCCGTAGCTTATCGGCCTAGAAAGTAGGACATCTGAGAATGCATTGTTGAGGGAGAATTTATTCTCGACAATAGGTGCCTTGGTTATATATAGTGGGTCTCGTCTTCTGCGCGAGCGGAAAAGCAGGTGGCAGAGGGGCAATTCGCAATCGTCATATTCAAGCATCTGTGCAACTGGTGAAATACTTTAATCGCGAAGCTTGAGAAATTATTCACTGCACGAAGACCCCGTCTATCGTTTTCGCCTGTACCAAATCTGTTTGCGTTTTTCAACGTATGGGATATAATTTTCTGGGAGTGTCTGACAGTTTACGACAACATTAACTATACCACCTGCGCGGTGACGTTACCGACAACACCTTCATAAAAAAAAACCACATATTCAATTACGAAATGAGAAACTATAGTTAAGTCTTATACGTGCAATGTGACACTGAAGCTGCAGTTATCGCTGATACAATATTCCTTTGAACAAACCTTATTTTATATGCTGCAGGAACAATTAGAGACAATGCTTTGTCTACCAAGTAAAAATATAAAGAAAAAAGATTAACCGAAAAAATGCAATCACAAAAAAAACTATACTCACTTGTCTGGGTGCTCTGTCAATGTACATCCGCAGGCCGCGGGATCAAATCCCGGCTGCGGCGGCTCTATTTTCAACGGTGGCGAAAATGCTGTAAGGCCCGTGCGCTTTGGGAGCACGTTAAAGAACCACTGGTGATCAAAATTTCCGGAGCCCTCTACTACGGCATCTATCATATTCATATGGTGGCTTTGGGACGTTAAACCCCATATATCAATCAATAAATTCGTTAATGTACAGCGAAAGGCACAAACGGCCAAAGTTTGTTAGGTCCGAATGAAAGAATTTTAGCCCCGTCCCATTTATTGCACTTTCTCGAGTTCTAGTGCCGCCACTGTAACCATACACTCGGCTCTAAAAATAAAGCTAACATGCTCACGGCACGTGCATTAGTGCTTTAGTTATGCATGCCTTGTTACTTTCTGCCGCCTTGCCACTTGTGCGTCTGAGTGCGCAACCCAAGACTGCACCATTTTTTTTTTTTTCGTGCTCTCTTGACTCTGCTGTCACACGGCTGCATGATAATTGCAACGGCGCAGACTTCGTCATTAAAATGAGTGGAATGCGGGTCGTCTATGTGTGTTCATTCTTTTTCATTATATTTATTCATTTGCACTTGACAACCGACCTTAAGTCGACGTACAAATGACATTGACTGCAAGTGTGTACTTGCGCCCGTTGCTGGAGAGACTAGAAAGCGCTGACACGTGCGCCTTCGAAGGGTCGCGATGCGATTTGTTTCGCTTGATTGTTGTGCGCTCTCTCTGTCCTGTCCTTTTCATTTGTCACCATTAGCGTCGCTCAACAAACGTGTGGTTTTTTTCGTAGAGCAACTAAAATACCTCTTTACGCGCATTTGCTAAAGCTTCTTTTTTAATGCCTTGGTGATGCAAAAATAAAGTTGCACTAAAGCTCACGCAGGCGATCCATCGACGTTTTTGCCGCAACACTAGCGGCCTTTGCTGCTTCAGACAGGAATGTCGATGGGAAAGGGTGGCGTTCGGGGAAGCTTGATTGTTTACATACAAGATTTGGTCGAGTTATATCATTACATCGCTGGCGCGGTAACGTGTAGATTCGTGTGCTTGTCACAGTCGAGTAACGCGTATCTATCGGCTCGTAAAGAAATTCGTCGTTCTCTTGTCTGCATCTACACGTTTTATGGTGGTGGCGTTGATCTTCTGCATATGCCACAATGGCGCATCAAAAAATATAAACAGATCACTTTCACGATGTTTGACTTTAAGAGAAACGCACTCTTGTTTTCTTTTTGTCTGGTGCAAGTTTTACCTCAGCAGGTGAGCTGAGGCGTGACATTGATGCCTATATATTGGACTGCTTCGACATTTTCTCAGCGGGCCGTGAATCCAAAGTCCAATGACGCGAAAGAAAAAGTTCCACAAAGTTACGCCGCCGGAACTTTCCGGCATACCAGAATATCGGCGTACCAGCGACGCAACGGAACGTTAACGCCGGGCGCATCAAAACAAACGCGTCGAAAGTGTAAGCCGTGCGATGCGAGGGTCCCTCACGCCAACAGGATGGCGCCCAGCAACCACGCGGTGAGGTACGTTCCTTCTCGCCTCCGCGTCAACGTTTCGTGAGCAAAAGACAGTGGGCGTGTCCGCACGCCAGCGCCGCACTCCTTTTTCGTCGTGCTCTCGAGCGGTCACTTCTCTCCGCTGACAGCACGCGCTCCCTGTGGGCAAAGTTAAAAAAAAAAAAAAACGGCGTTAACTTCGCGTCTCTCGGACGGCGCCCTTGCGCTCCAGCAAAGCCAACGGCGTGAAGCAATAATCGGCTGGTCCGTTAATCACCAGTCGCCACCATGGAGTTCCACACTGCAGAAGTAGTGGAGCATCGTAATTGCCGAGTGCGGGCAATCGCCGTCGATGAATACGCCTCTTTCGTAATCTACGCATACCAAGCTCACGTGTTTATTCAAAAAAAAGCGAACTTTGGAAGGACTTGCTGACGGCTCGGAATTAGCGGCCTCTCAATTTGTCAAATAAAGTTTATTGTCGCCAGGAATTACGGTGGCAGGTGGGTTATGCAGTGCAGTCACACTTTGCAGTGTACGCAATAATAAACGTAACAGCTATGCGTCCACCCCAAATTGTGGTTTTGAAATTGGATTTCGGGTCTGCAGTTTGTAAGCATCGTCATTCTTGAAAGGTTTGTTGTTGTTGTTGTTGTTGTTGTTGTTTTCGTCGTTGTTGTCGCAATGACGCGTACTTCGGCTATTGAGGTCAGACCCGCCTTTTGTGGAGCAATTATGTACTTCCACAACTTGCCTTGTAAAAGGGAAGTAGCCAGACCTTCCTTTCTCGGATACAACAAAGTTTTTAAACAGTGGCTTACTCCACAGACAGCACGCCATTGTTGTAGATACGTGTCACTGAGCCGAGATGTATTAATGTTAATCGAACAATAAATTAAATTTTTTGCAGCAAAGCTTTTTGAGCTAGCCGTATCTAGACACAACCCTCATGGCGTATCTAAGGCCTAGAAACAAGCTAAGCTACAAGATTAGTCTTTGGAATCGTTTAGTTTCGTTGTTTCAAGCCTTGCCCGGCTTAGTTCAAGCTCCGCCATTTTTTTTTCAGTTAATCTCGCATTATAGTTCTGCGGCTATTCACGAAGTTTTAGTTCATGGGAATCCCTGCCTACACTTGTTCGTGACAAACCACAGTGGCGTAAGAACTGCGTGGGCGCGGCTTCGATTTTTCGATTTCTTGGTCTCTAAGTGACGGTGACGTCGCTTGATGCTGCGATTCATTTCAAGACAGTGGCTTTGGCTAAATCAGCGGTGGCCCTCCAATGTCGGGAGTTTGCTGCTCAAAGTGTGCGCTCGTTCGTGGGGACGTATTACGTGAACACCGCAATACCACTGTGTAGGAAAAAGAATACGACCTTCAGTCCGAATCACGTTTAAATAAATAATAATTGCTGAGGTTTAACGTCCCAAAACCACGATAGGATTATAAGAGACGCCTTATAGTGGAGTGCTACGGAAATTTGTACCACCTGGGGTTCTGTAACGTGCACGTAAATCTGAATACACGGGCCTCAAGCATATTCACCTATTTCAAGCTTGATTACAGATGTAAGAACACATAATCATAAATTTCTATGCTCTTTCGCACCCTTTATTCTCCATTTTTAACGTCTAGAAATGGTAGCGTATGCTCCACACTTAGGAACAAAATCATTTCTTTCACGGTGCCTGCTCTCGAAGTATCGAAGTGCGGTTGCTGTTGTCGAGGAGCAACGAAGAGGAAAGCATCATTCCACGCCAAGTAAATGTTGGCGCATCGCTTCGCTATCCTCGCTGACACCTTTGGCATTTTGACAGAGCCATTCGCGCATAGCTTGGTCTGAAAACACGAAATGTCGCTCAGTTCAGTGAACGCGGTCGCAATACGCCTACGGGTTTTCCCATTCTTGAAGCCACAGCAAGAACACGCACTCATGCACGCGCGCGCCCACATGCACACGCAAGCACAAATAGCATGTTATTCTCCCGAGAGCTGTGCTATACGCCGCTCGAGTGCGGAGTCACCACTTTGACTTCACTACCTCGATGGTGTTTCATCGTGGGCGGGTACCTAGCGCAGCAGATGAGAAAGCCCCAGCATCCCCAGCATGCCTACGTAAGCAATAGGATAACCACGTTTGATGAAGCGTGCAAGTATTTTACTTATACCAAGTTTCCTAATATTTCCGTTTATTTCTGTTTCGCCAGTCTTTCATTGCAAGGTACTCATGTCTGATGGAATACTGCGTAATCTTGCTTGGCAAACATGAAAGTGTAGGAGCTTACACTGCTATACAGCGGTGACGCTATAGCATGCATAGAACGCAAGAAACAACAAAAAAAAAAGTTTGGTAAATGTGCAGCACACAGTGTAAAGAGAAACAATGCTATAAGGGTTTCTCAGGCGGCAAACAGGAAGGACTGCGAAGTACTTTAGTTAAGAAAGCTTACTCACTCACCTATCTATAACCCCTGCTTTCGAGCTGAGGCTATAAGATTCGTATAAACGCACTCTCGTATAAGGAACTGTCTGTATGAGAGATTATATAGGGCGCCACGCACAGGTAGTTAAAATACGAAGAATAATGGTGGGCAAATGCTGTTGGTCATGAGATTGTGCTGTGTTCGTAGTCTTTCTGTCTGTGTTTCTTGTGCTGAAGTATATATGATGAGGTCATAAATAGACGCGTAATGCAAACCAGTGGAAGCATCAGTGCATATACGTAGTTCTTGACGGTGACTCAGTTATCCCTCCTGTGAAAATGAACATGCTATATGTTGGTGCAACTTCATTAATTGAATGTCGACTGCCTGTTTTGCACAAACGGTGTTAATAGTTACAGTAATAGTGTCTGGGATTTTACGTCTCAAAACCATGATAATGTCACGAGAGGCGCCGTAGCAGAGGGCTCTAAAAACTTAGACCATTTGGTGTTCTTTAGCGTGCACTGACGTAGCACAGAGCACGGGCCTCCAGCATTTCACCTACATCGAAATACAACTGCCACGACCGAGATCGAACTCGCAACCCTTCACATTCGCAGCTGAGTACCATAACCTCTGCACTGTCGCGGTGTTCTTTACATTTATGCTTAAGGCCAGAGCAGAAAGTACAGTACAAACATTGAGTTCAGAGCAGTGGTTGCGTCGGAACAATAGCAGCAAGTGCTGGACCCGTGCAGGCAACGTTGCAGCGAACACGCGCTATAGGCTGCTACAGATCGTGCCTCACTCAGTACTGGAGATGGGGCTGCAGCGCGCGCGGCATTTATCCCTATTACAATAATTCCCTGTCAGAAAAGGAGCCATGTAAGTGACTCATGGTAAATATAGTTCGTGATGATTGTAGGGATATGGCTCCAGACGCTGTGTGTAGGTGGTTTCATGCCCACGAAAGCATTGGTCTCTATCCGATGTTCACAGCTCACAGGTGACGTCTGCGCAAAACATGGTACTGTCCCTTACATTTGGAAACAAACTTAGATATGCCGATAGGGGCAGCTGAAACCCAAAGCCACCCAAGGAAGTCTGGAAGAAAGCAAGAGTACTGGTGGTCATCTTCACATCGAAATTTTCGCTTTACATTGGTCGACGGTTTCGAATCAGTGGACGAGCTGGCATCATTGCTCGGCGCTGGGGCGCTTCAGATATGAGCGTGAATTTGAATTAATTGTGTCAGTACGCCAAAATGGTGTCGATTGATTTGTGGGGTTTAACGTCCCAAAATCACCATATGATTATGAGAGACGCTGTAGTGGAGGGTTCCGGAAATTTTGACCACCTGGGGTTCGGCAAAATGGTGTCAAGGGCGGTCAAAAGTTAACGGCAATATCTGAACAAGAAGGGCAAAAAAGCCTGTAGACACCTGTACAACAGTTTCGGAGGCGTACGTCACGAAGGGCAGTATTGAGTTCCAATCAGCGGGATCTAAGCAACGTGTTTACAGATGATGTCAGCAAGACTGCGGTTGAATCTTTCTGTCAAGCCATTTGTTTAGAGATACCATGCGGTAATAGTGTGATGAATGATGTGACATCCAAAAAGGAGCGCGTTTATGAACTCGGAAAGGAACACATGTCTTCTGGCTCAGAAGTTCACATGGTGCACTGTGACGGATAATGAAGTTCCGCGGCAAGAAATATGCTATGTTGCAGGCTGAGGTTGCAAGCAGTGTCTATTTATGCATATTGCTTCATGAGTTCGATGGCGATGACCCAGTGGTTTCGAGGTGATGTGCGCGAAAGGAGCCCATACAAATCAATGCCAGTGCGGTCAAAGGGCCTAGTCAGGCATGCAGGTTATTAGCTGGAGCGTACCGGAGACATGCTGACGAGGAGTTTTGCGTCGTTGTCATTGTGGGAAAGACCAAATGTACTGGCGCTCAAAGTTGTACATGCCTCGCCAATAAAACCTGGATGAAAGTAAGGTGTATATTTTGTAGACGCGCGCATGAGCACACAGTAAGTGAGGGTGGAAGGCTGAACTTATTTTACCAAGAAGATGTCGAGGTACGACCAGCAACCAAAATCGGTCGTAGTGCGTAGTTTCGGCACTAGGGAAGGTGATCGTGGATCTCAAAGGAAGAAGCTTGCCAGGGCAATGTTTGAAAAACCGAAGAAAGATACGTCATGGTGGAAAATATTTGGAGAAGAGCGCTGATCCAGGCGTCGCTTAGATGCGTTGGTAAGACGGCATGTCATAACTTGCTGGGAATTAATGCTCTTCGTCCAAAGCAGACAGGCTCGCAGCACATTTGGTTGAAATGGTGAGCGTGATAAGGCATCGGCTGGGGGTGGCCAGACCTGTAGACAACACGCATGTTGAAATCTCAAAGCCCGAAGCCTAGCTAATCGGCCAGAAGGGTTCTCAACTTGTATAGCGAACAAAGCCCATGATGGCCTGTGACTACGTCGAATGCTAGCCATGTAGGTAAGGTTCAAATTTACCACCACCCAAATTATGGCCAAGCAGTCCTTCTTCGTATCACAATAATTCTTCTCCGCTTTAGTGCAAGCAATGATATACTCTTGGAATCCGGATTTGCGCTGCGCGAGTATGGCACCGTCTTTAACACCACTGGCTTCGGTGTGCTACTCGGTCGTAGCAGCAGGGTGTAAGTGACGCAGGATCGGTGGTGCGGCTAGTATAGCGGCGCAACTCTTTGAAGGTATCGTCACGAGCAGGCGACCGAGTGCAACTGTCATAGTATCTCCACGTGAACTTTGTCATAGTTGCAGCGATGATCACAAAATTCCAAATGAAGCGGCGAAAACATGAACTTGATGGCCACGAAGGCTGCGAAGTTCTTTTAGGGATACAACACAGCTTTAGGTAAATCTTGAACTGTTTGACGTTCGGCGGGATCAGGAAGAGTATCATCTTTGGCTTTATTGTGACTTAGGCTGATGAGCTGACTTGTCCCATAACGGCATTTCTCCTGGTTTAGCTATAGGCCAGCATCATTTCGGCAGTGTAGCACTTTCTCTACACTGGAGAGATGCGTGAGAAAATCAGGTGAAAATATACCCAAGTCGTTATTTAGCACGGGCACGTTTTCCACTTAAGACCACGTAAATAGTTTTCTATTGTCAGCTCAAGTGTTGCAGCAGCGTTGCAAAGACCAGAAGGCGACACGGAATTCCTAAAGGTCATCGGGTTTTAAAGGCCATTTTAGGCTGGTTGTCCGGTGCTATGAAAACTTGTCAACATCCCCTCTGTGCGTCGACAGAAGAAAACAGCTCGGTGCCTTGGAGGCAGTGAAAAACGTCTTTTTAAGTTATTTTGATAAGACGACGATAATCAACGGTGAAGCGAAGTGACCCATCCTTCTTGTTAATAAGAACAATTTGAGGTGCCCAGGAGCTATTCAAAGGCTGGATGATGCCATGCTTGAGCAAGCCAGCTGCTTGGTCGTCGATGACCTCACGTCATGTTTTGGGAATCTTTTTGGGTTGATTAATGAGTGGTCACTAGCGTCCAAACCGAAGAGAAAAATTTCTGTGTCCACGCATTCGCCAACCAAATGATCTTACTAACCACTGCTAGTCAGCCATTCCCCACCACCAATAGTGTACTGCAACACGTAAAATCAAAATATTTCTCTAACCAAGCGCTGCATGTGTTGCAATGGAGCCGCCAATCGCATTCTAGGAGCAGGGCTGTTTAATCTTGGTGCAAAATTCTGCGCCACATTGACAAGAAGCCATCATCATCGACTGTATAGGCGCGCGCTCTCTTCGCGCGTTCTATCTTCTTCGTGTCGCACATCGCTGCCCACACAGGTGCGCCCGGAGCGCTCTCTCCCTTGGCGCCGATTTGACTGCCGTGGGATACAAGTCGCACGGGCGAGAGAACCAGTATAGAGGGGAAAAAAGAAAGAGATAGAGAAATAAATAGATATCGAAAGAGATAGAAAGGGAAGAAAGATAGACAACTGAGATAAATAAAAACAGAAGAAATGGAGAAAGAAGTACAAAGAAACATACAGAAGAAAGACGTACAAAAAACAGAGAACAAGATGGGAACTGAAAGAAAGAGCGAACGAGGGAGAAACAAAGAAACACACAGTGTAGCAGGGGGGTGGGAAAGGAATTTGAGGGTGAAGAGGAAGGAAAGAGAGAAGGTAAAGGATGGCATTCCCTTGTATTTATAGTGTGGAAAAGGGAAGTGAGGCTGATGAGGAGTGATGCGACGGTTTGGAGGAAAGATGAAATATAGAAAGAGATAAAGAAAGAAAGAGTACAGAAAGATGGTATGATTATAAAGAAAGAAATCAGTCTGCTTTCACTATGTGGTGGCGCCTGCTTGCCAGCTCCGCTGCTTACAAAGATGATACAGGTGTGTAACTGGCTGAAGATATTTACTGGAACAACTGTAAGTATGATCTGACCCCTAAGAATGAAAATTTTAAAAATATCGGAGCTATGGAAAAACAGGTGACGATGAAGGATAGCGCAAAACACAGGGATACCGAATCTCTTAAAGAGCGCTGATGTAATATAAAAGAAAAGAATAGAGCAGGACATAGAAGTGGCCGTCCTCCGTGAATTCATGTAAGGGAAAGCTGCCTCTGCTTAAAACTTTGCGTTGATTTTCTCACGTTTTTAGTGCCTGCTAAAGTGAGATTATGTATAAGAGCTACGCAGCCACGTATGCATAACGAAAATGCTTGCGTATGCTGCACCAAAATGTCTGCTCTCTCTCAGGCCTATAGGCGTATATATAGTTTCGCTTAATCAATAAAATAAAAGTCGACCCCACCAAGGTGTTCTAGTGGTTATTGTGTTCGACTACTGAACCGCAGGTCGCGGGATCAAATCCCGGCTGCGGCTGCTGCATTTTCGATAGAGGCGAAAATGCTGTAGGCCCGTGTGCTCAGATTTTGGTAGACGTTAAAGAACCGCAGGTAGTCTAAATTTCCGAAGCTCTCAACTACGGCATCTCTCATAATCATAAGATAGCTTTAGAATTTTAAAGTGCCATAATAATAAAATTCATAATTCAATAAAACTATAACAACATCCGTGAGTTACAATTCCCTAAGAGGAATATTGCAGCCGCTTGCCAATAAATATTGCGAGTTTGGCGTTCTTTTATTGGCTCATTCGTTTAACCCGAAAGCAGCGTGTTTTTTTTTTTTCACCTTATTGATGTTACTCAAGAAACATTTTAAAGAAATGAATGAGAAAAAAGTGTTTCATCGGCTCGAAAGATTTTCTTTGCAGGGTTAAGAATATTACTTCATAGGTAATAGATTGGTGAGAGAGAGATGAACGTTTCTTTAGAAACAGTGTTCCGAGCGAGGCCCGGTATCACGCTAAGTTGGGTGGGTTCCCTAGTCAGGAAACCTCTGGCTTCGAGTGCCCTCTTGGCCCTGGCGACGAGTTGTCGCTGGTCTTCTTGATCATCGAGGACGAGCTTGGCCTCCCACGTTTCAATTAGGTGGTCGTCATTTTTTCTTGGGGCTTGGTTTCACTCCAGTTGCACGTCGTGGTTTGCATGGCACTGGCATTCCAGGAGCAAGTGTGCCAGGGTGTCCGGTACGCTGCATAGCGGGCCCGTGTATCCACGTGTCGTCGGTTAGAGACGGTGTATTAATATACCATGTATGTAAGTGACGCAAAACATTCTTGCAGTGACAAAAAGGTGGCAGCAGAAAAATAATTACCAATATTTTGTGTTTTAATAGATTTTACAGTCTTTAAAATAGAAACGTTTCGATTATTTCACGCGTACAGAGCTCTTCGCCTCTACATTTTCTTTTCCGTATTTCAAACCCCTGGCGCAATGTAGTAAAAAAAAGAATCACTGTCCAAATTGCAACATTGCGCGCCGACGAAAATGAATTCCTAATGAGTAATTCTGCACAAGACAAATAGTTCGAACGAAAAGGTTAATCTCTCCACCTCTCACAAAGGACAGACAATAAAGAAGAAAAAAAGAATGAAACATGCATTCTATAAGCACCGTGCGAATGTTCGGTGCAAGGCACCGGTTTGCCAGGAAAGTTACGAAACTCTAAACAGAAGCACGACGCACCGGTGCTAAAAACAGAGTGCGTAACACTTGCGCCAGAGGGTTCATAATTTATTTATAAAAGAAAAACTAAACTTTCCGACAACATCGCCTCCGATGTGTCCAGGTGGTGAAGGTCAGCTTCTCCCGCTTGCTAGCGTAGAATGCTGGACGAAACAGACAGAAGATGGAAAGTGGCTGGACTGAGGGCGTCTTCGCGTTCACATTCATTACGTGGCTAATTGCCCTGTTAATACATTCACCGTGGCTGAATCATGGGAACAAACGCAGCACGGTGTTTTAATTATTCTGTTGGCGGTGCGCGCGCGTGTTACACTCCGGAGAGACATGCAAATGGTTAGCGTGGGCTCAAGGTGGAAAAAAAAAAAACGTGTGCTGTCTGCAAGAGAAGCGAGCGTCACTGACGTCCGAAACCCTCATATCTCCGTCAGAGCAGGGAACGCATGCTAACTGCACTTTTGCCTGGTTTCCCTTGATCCATCCCATCGCCACGTGTCGGGGGTCCTATTGTGAAAGAAAGCCGCTATTGGTAGAGGGGCCATTTTACGCACTGAGAATCCGCTTGTTAGGCTGAGCCTTCAGCTCTGAAGCTAAGCCTCGAACTGAGGAGTTTTTTTTTTAAATTTATCATCTCTGAGTAGGGCCGCACCTTGTTTATGTCAGCTGCTTCTTTTTAAGCCGTTGAAGTCTTCGCGGTGGCGTTTCAAAAGTCAGTGCCTGTTGGACATGGAGATTTAAGAGATTAGCATTTAATTGTCTTTCCATGCGAAGCAGTATTTCGGTGGGGGTTGAAAGTGCTAGTATGGGTTTTCCTATGCCCTGCTCTGGACACTGTTGGTCGTGCGTTGGTTGGATACTGACTCTTTCAAAAAAGTGAATTACTTAAGATCTCAGACACTAGCGGAACCTTTGAATATACCAGTAAAAGACTCTTTACTGCACCGCCTTGATGGTTCATGAAAAGAGTAGCCAATACGCGGGAAAAAGCTCACCAACGCTCTTAGGAAAGAACTACGAAGGCTGGGGTAATTGGGAGTGAAAGCTATCAGTATGACGACATATTGACGACATTTTGTTCCACGGAAGGCATACAACTCTCTCTAGATATGTGGCGTCTTTTTTTTCTTTCTATAAAAGCAAAATCCAGAAACCGGAACTGGGTAGAATTTTATGGGAACGTAAAGCACGCAATCAAAAGGGTGACATTCCTGATCAAAACGTGGACTCAAAAAAGCAGTTTCAAATCAAAAGTTAGCCAAATACCACACCTGTTTTAATCAAACTAAACCTGGTCTATTAAATCCGTGCTGCGTCAACAGTCAACGTGGCCGTGGAAACCAGCCAAGGTGGCAAACAGCCAACGTGGCCACGTCCAGTTTTTTTGATCAGTGATCTAGTTGGTTTGTTATCGTGCTTTCGCTCCACGATGGCTTCATCTTGGATGAGTTGATACGAACTGAAGATGATATTGTAGGGCAAAGCGTGGATGAAAAGAGTAACGGGCCGGCTTTTCTACGCCTGCCTAACTATATTGTTTTTTTTTCGAGTTTCCTGCTGCATTATCATATCCTTTTTTTTTTTTTGCTCTCATAATAGATGGTATATATGAATAGGACGACAACGGATATGAAGTTACAGGGTACTGATATATTCATTGAAGAGGAAGTGACTCTAAATGTTGTGGCATAAAACCAGCTAAGAAGAAGCGCTGAAGAATATCTGAAAGCCGTCATTAGATGCAAGAAGCAAGAAAGTGCTGCCAATAGTCTAGGACAGCATGCCTTTTTCAAGAAAGAACAGCTGGTTGTTCGAGTCTTGTCATCGCTATTACACCCATGAAACAAAAGAACAGCACTGACGAAACTAGAAAATGGTGTGAACATTCTTGCAAAATATCGCTATATCGTTTATTCACCGTGACTTCGACTACTTCTGAGTAGCCAATTCAATCCCAGACAAAATGTTCCAATCTGTAACTTCCGAATTCAAATTTTACTCCTAAATGCCGGCAATCAAAGTTCGCAGGTATAACGTGGCAGCAGAAAGCACAAGACCGGCTTGACCGGATTATGGAAGATGCCTTTGCCCGGCAGTGGGCGCAGTCAGGCTGACGATGATGATAATGAGGGCAAAAGTTAACTATATATATTTTAGCTGCAACATAGCCAGGGAGTATTTTGGTACCAGGACTCTACTGGAAAAACATTGGTAGAGCAGGTCCAATGGTATTGTTGGCACTAACCAACTGCGTTTTAATGGTTCACCTAAAGTTCACTTCACTGTTTAATAAAAAAAAACAACAAAGCCACGTATCTCTGAGCAGTACATAAAAATATAAACCTACAAATTATATGTCAATAACTATAAAAATTAGAACTGAATTGCAAAGTTTTAAAGGGGTCCTCAATACCTTATCAGCATGGTCAGAAAACGCTAAATGAACGATATTCTAGGCTCATAAAGACATGCTAGCCAAAGAGAGAGGGAGTGAGAATTTATTAGAAAGCAGAGAGGTCGGCCTGAGCTAGTTCGCTCTAGCCTGCTACTCTACACAGGGGATAAGAGAAAGGGGAAGGAAAGAGGGATGAAGGGTGATGATGGGGACAAGAAAAGGTGGTGCGTATGTACAGTAGCCACTTAGTATAGTACATTGCGGCCTTAAATTTACAACAAATTTTCAGTCACCTACAAATAATTCTTTCTTCTTTCTACAAATGATGTCATAAACCCAAATGAAATCCACCCTACACCCGATTTCACGGCCATTGGTTAATTTTCACATCATGTGCTGTATAGTGATCGTGGCCGGCCCGTTCCCCCCCCCCCTCGTGCTCGCGATCACTCTAAAAGTAAGCTGTGCGTCTCAAAAAAAAAAAAAGAAAGTGATCCACGTCATGACCCCTATGTGACGTAACTTCTGTCCCTCGTGTCATCCTTCCCTGTTAGCTTCCAGTGCATTCACCAGGATGAGAGAGGAGACAACGCAGTCACAGTGTGTGACAAATCTCTAACTCCACTCGTAATTGACAGATTCGAAAAACGCCGTAGTAGGGGACCTCCGAATGAATTTTGACGCATTGTGTTATTTAACACCTAGCTTGGCGTGCAAAAAGTATCTCTGTACTTAATTGCGAATGTGGTCAGCGTGGTTGGCATTTATACCACAACCACGGCGAGTGTCACGAAAGCTCGTTAGAAGTCTCGAGTGTTGCCATTCTGCATTACTTCACTTTGCGCACTGGGACGGTGCGCTTGTTACTTGTTCGTGGACTTCTCTCTCAAAGGCTGGGCCGGTGGGAGTGTACTACACGATATATAAGTCATTGTAGGTGAATTACAATGATCGCTTCAAGCCAGCTGATTAGTCTTATATCACGTCGTCCACGGATCCGGAAGCTCAGTTCTTCATATGAGAACGCTTTCACCGCCTTCGAGTGTTTACGTTCGGTAAACATACCCCTTCAATCCGATAAACCAGTTCCCCGTTAAATATCTATTCATATACACTCAAGTATTCATCCCAGCGTAAATGAGGCATGCGCCAGTTTTTTCTTTAAATGGTCCCTAAATCACTCAGAGGTCATAATTTAGAGGCGGCTTTGTAGAGTAGCATGAGGCTGCAACGAACTCTGGTGTAGTTACACGCGTTTTTTCGTTTCGCTCTTTCCTTCGCTGTAGACTGTGTTCGTCGGTTCGTCTATTCACGTCTCCGAGTGCCTTTCGTCAGCAACTGAGGGGTAAAAGCAACAATCGTGGGCATCTGCTAGAAGGAAAGAGGCTCTGTTTCGCCCACTGACAGCGCCTGTTGCTCGCGACGTCACCTAGTCATGCAGGGGACGTCATACACGCTGTTCTCGATCGAAGAAAGGTATGAAGAGAAGCAAGCGGGCGTCTGTTTGTAGTTCAGGAGACCTTAATTGAAACTTCCAATCACACTTCTGAGGCAATATGCTATATTAAGCGAAATTCAATCTGTCAGTAGTTTACACGAAGCCGTGTTTGGCGCTAAGGAATAATTTAGAAATACTTTATAGCCGGTGAAGAGAATGGTTCACTTGAAAACAAAAAAAATTGGCAGGTGCCACGTACAGTGGGAATCGATGATTAGCGAAGCACGAATGAGGAAGGTTGATATCTCACCCCAAAATCAGCACAATGTCACGAGGCGAACGTAAATTAATTCATACATAACTTTGATGACATGATTATCATGTTTGGACGTATCATTTACCTTCATCGTTTATTGACGTCACGTGATATCAAATTTGGTATATGTTGAGCTCGCTAAACGGCCGCGAGCGCGCTATGAGCTTAGCATGTAGTCATGTTTTATTTGACACGCATATCATGATTATCAAGTTTTGACGTGTCATTTACTTTCGTCATCCATTCATGTCACGTAAAACCAAATTTGGTATTTGTGGAACTAGCGAAACGGCCATGACCACGCTATGAGCACAGCTAGTAGTCCTGTTTTACATGCTACACATATCATGATTATTATGTTTGGACATGTCGTTTACCTTCGTCATATATTCATGTCAGGTAATACCAAATTTGGTGTATGTGAAGCTATCGAAACGGCCGCGACCGCATCATGAGCGTGGTATGTTGTGATGTTCTCACATGTCACCCATGTCATGATTATCATGTTTGGACGTGTCATTTACCTTCGTCGTTTGTTGACGTCACGTAATACCAAAATTGGTATATGTGAAGCTAGCGAAACGAACGCGAGTATACTATGGGCGTAGCATATGTAGTCATGTTTTACATGGCAGGCATGTCATGATTATCATGTTTGGACGTATCATTTACCTTCGTTGTTCCTTCGCGTCACGTAGCACCAAATTTGGTACATGTTAAGCTAGCGAAGCGGCCCTGAGTGCATCATGACTGTGGCATGTAGTCATGTTCTTACATGATACGCATCTCATGATTATCATGGCAATGACCACACGAATGAAGCTCCACGACCGGTTCATGACTAAGACCTGCGGACACAAATATCGCTTTTGAGAACCGGGACGCCGCGTTGCGACTGAATACCATGACACGCTTCTACAATGGAACGCTAAGGATTTCTCCAACACGCACTTGTATTCGATTGACTGAAATTTGCGACTTCGTTTGCCATCTGGGCTCTCACGACGCTATGCAACCTTACTGTGTCTCACGTATTTGGGTGTGGGCTTTACGAATGCGTACTTGTGTCTCATTGGAATGGGCAGCAGTGTGGCATAGAACATTTTTGCCGGCAAGGAGACGCTTTATTACATTCTCTGTCACTGCCCATCATGCCAGACTCAACGATGGGGTATGAAAGCCAAGTTCGGTCACCTAGATTGAAGGCCACTGAGAGAAAAGAAGATCCTGGGACCTTGGCCTATGGTCTCGCACGCGGGATAGGCCACGGAAGCTATTCTAATTATTTATTTATTTATTTATTTATTTATTTATTTATTTATTTATTTATTTATTTATTTATTTATTTATTTACAAATACTGCTGTTTCAATTATTGGGGCATAGCAGGAGTGGATAGAAAGATTCAACACAGAAAAAATACAAGTTAACAAAATACATGACTACGAATATCATTTTTCAAATCATGGAGCATCGATTCTGCGCAGACACCCGTCAAGCTCTTTGCATAGATCCACAGTCCACGGAAAAAAAGGCAAACTTAAAACAATTACCATTAGCTTTAAAATCGCGTAATATTTAAGGAATCGAATTGTCGGGTATACGGCGTGCAGAAGCTGCAATGAAAGAAATCGGCGTTACAACATTCAAGCTGGTGTGAACTATTTTATGCAAGAGGCCCCCGCCGCGGTGGTCTAGTGGCTAAGGTACTCGGCTGCTGACCCGCAGGTCGCGGGATCGAATCCAGGCTGCAGCGCCTGCATTTTTGATGGAGGCGGAAATGTTGTAGACCCATGTGCTTAGATATGGGTGCACGTTAAAGAACCACAAGTGATCGACATTTCTGGAGCTCTCCACGACGGCATCTCTTATAATCATATGGTGGTTTCGGGTCGTTAAACGCCATATATCAATTAATAATTTTATGCAGGAGGATGACAAGATCGCAAGTGTTCGACTGACTGCAGCGATTAAACGTGTGCATGCGAACTAGACGAGAACCGTCGACTGTAGCAACGAAATACAAACCTTATATCTTTTTTTTTGCACAGATTCTAGCATAGCTCTTGTGCTTTTTGAGGACCTCCGGACATCACGAGCACTTGTCAACGAAGACGTGAAATTGCATTGTGGAGTTTCAAGCCGACTATTCACCCATCTCTTTGTCATTCTTCCTCTATTTTCCATCATTTCCTTTCTATTATCCCTCCTTTTCTCCACACCCAAATATAGGGTAACCAACCAAGCCAAAGCTTGATTAACCTCCTCACCTTTCATCCTAGTTTCTTTCTTTGCTACAGAGATAAAAGCCTTTACGGGCCATTATTCATACGTTATTCATGGCGACCTCCTCCTGCAAGGAAGAAGTTTTGCTTTGCCTCACGCCAGTTGTTATATACAGCAAAGTTCACTCACTTCTGATACGTACAGGTTTTTTGTGCTGAAGGTCTCTAAATATTGGCTTTGTCACACTGTGCTGAACAATATGCATGCGTTTGCAATGCCGTGTGTTTATTTTTTTTTGAGGAGGTGGGTAATGATTTACAACCCAAGCTATTCGTTTAATGTATTCAAATTAAAGACAACTATTGACAATTTACTTACAGGAAACATTGCGCTTTGGTTACGACACATCAGACAGAAATGCTACTCAGAGGCGCGTTATGAAAGCAAGAAAAAAAAGTAAAGGTCTAATTAATAGTGTCCGTACGTCAAGTAAAGATTAAAGTGCTTGCAAGTGGAGCTGACAAGATTATCGATTATCTTCTTCAAGCAGCTTAGTAAAAAAAGGACGCAGTCCACGTCACGCACAACTCAGCGGTATGAATCATCGACGTTGCCACGTTTTCCGCCACCGTCACAAATCGGTTCTTGCTCGACCGGTGTTTGGTCAACTAACTACGAGCAACGATATCTATATACCGACTGTTTTGCGCGAATTTGTCTGATTACTGACCACATCTCACGGCCCGCAATTTCCCTGTTGAGCCGAGCTTAATTCGCAAGTGAAAGTACTCGCTATACACCACGCGAAAATAGTGATCTACCATGTATTTCTCACAAAGAAGAAGGTATGAAAAAAATTTAAAAAATAAGAATAATAAATGATACAATGACAGCCCTCTCCCCCGTTTCGTTTCGCGAAAGCATTGGAACCCGGCCGCAGAACAGGGACAAGTGAACCAATTATATAAAGGGGACGCAAGGCTCGGACAGGAACGTATGGATTACGTGAGCCCAAGCGGATCAGAGTGCTGTTGAAGGGGATCCAGCCGAGCGATTACGGCGAGCGTCTGTCAGTCGACACTCGTAGGACTCGGCTCAGCGGCTGCCGGTAACGCGAACCAAGGCGGCAGATCAGCTCGGCCGGACGACAGTTTCGCCGCTTAAAATGGAAGCAGTTTGGACCCACGCGGCGTTAGTTCATCTGAGCTCCGGGAAAACGCTATAACCACGTCGCAAAGTGGTTCTCTCTTCCTAATTTTTTTTGTTCGTTTGATTTTGATGCTGTTCACGGCTGCTCCCTCGCTAGATGTTCATCCGTGGCACTTTTCTTTAGCCTTCCACTTTAATTTTTTCTACCGCTTTTCAATCATTTCTAGTCTCACTGCATGGTTCCTTATAGCTCTTATTTCATATGCTTTCTTTATTATCGATCAGGAATCAGCATTTTAGGATGCTATCGGTCTCTGAACGATGTTCCCGGCATTCGCTTTCCATTTTGAGACTCTGATGTTCCTTATTATATCTTGTTTTCTCAGCGCGCTTCCTGGAAGTGCAGGTGGTAGGAAGGTGCTTTTTTTTTTCGTGGTTACCTTTGCTTTTTTCTCGAGTTGAGCCCAATTCTAGCAGAGTAAGTCGCTGTGTAAGTTTATTTTTAGATAAGCCCCTGGCGGCTTCATTCGACAAAACTAATGTATACTTAAGCATTTTGCAGCGGTCATTAGAAGGAGGAGCTTATCTTGACAATGAAATTCGCCATTTGAAATGGTGGATACGGAAAGCTTTGTCTTTGGCCCCTCAAACATGTTAGAGCACAATATATTAACTTATTTGCACTCTTTTGTGTGTTCGCATTCCATATTCGGAAGTGTCTGAGAAATTCTTGTATTGACAATCGGCTGGTCTTTAAATCTGGATGGTAAGGATTACAAAGTAATGAAATGTGAGTGAACGAGTGTATAATAAGTCTGCCGTGGTGGAGCAGTTCTTGTGGTGCTTCGCTGCTGATCTGAAGGACACGGATTGGATCCCGGCCGCGGGGGTCACATTTCGATGGAGGCAAAGTGCCAGTAATTTGTGTACTGTTCGTTGTCAGTTCTCGTTAAAAAACACCAGATAGACGAAATTTCCGGAGGCCTCCACCGTAGCATCCCTCCTAGTTATGTCGTTTGAGTTTGAGTTTATTCAACCACGTGACAAGTACACGAAAATACACTGTATACGTGGTTTGGTGCGAAGGGAAAAAAAGCTGCATTTCACAGCTTGACTGGCCCCTTCACACAGAAAAAATCTAAACTACAAATTTACAAAAATTACAAAAGTTCCAGGCAGCGGAAAGCGACAATACAAAAAGAAACACGCATGTGGCCAATGACAGCAAATAATCGAATGACAACTCTGAAATACATACAAAAATATTCATAACAAAGCAATGTATGAAAGAATAAAAACTGAATAACCATTAGAGAAATCACCCAACATTCATTTACAACACAATCGGCACATCCAATTTAACATTTCAGTTTTACACAATATAAGCAGATTATCAGTTGTTAGTTCCCATTTGTTCATCACACTTGGAAGGCGGTAACGTAGTGTTTCAAATCCATAGTATGTGCGAGGACAAGGTACGTGCCAAGTCTCCGTACACCGACTAACGCGACTGGCAGGATTTGGTTGCAAGGTGGCCAAGGTGCGTAAAAAGATACTTCCTCTGCGTATTTCTGATTTAAAAGCTGACAGAAGATGGTATTCGTAATAACAGGTAAATTTTAAAATTCTATATTTTGCAAATATTGAAGCAGTGTGTGCATTATAGGATACAACTTCAATGCACCGCAAGGCATTTTTTGTAACACGACCAGGTTCTTTAGAGATGCTTTAGAGCCTGTAGACCAGACCAGATGACAGTAGTGTAAATGTGAAGAAAAAAGAGCATTTTACACTAATATATTTTGTTTCACAGGTAGTATGTTCGGGCATCGACGCAACACACCTAAAACTTTACAAAGTTTGTGACTGATGTGTTCGGCATGGTAATTCCATGCCGTGTGTTCGTGAAAATGGACACCGAGAGTTTTAACTGTTTGACAAAGTTTAATTTCGACGTTATTAAGTATTAGTTTGTGAGACGTTTCAAATGACCTGGCTTTCGCACGGAACAGTACAGCCTTGCTTTTAGAGCAATTAATGTGTAGAGAATTTGCCACAGTCCAGGCATATATTTTATTTGGTGTTTCATTAGCAGAAACAATGAGATCATCTGCCGTTTCCACAGAAAAAAATATACTAGTATCGTCCGCGTAGATTACATATTCTACAGAGCTGTCAATACGTACAATATTGTTGATAAAAATGTTAAACAATAGGGGTCCCAAATGGCTACCTTGAGGTACACCATTCTTAACGTTCATGGATGAAGATAGCTCTCGATTGATTGATACACATTGTTTTCTATTAGATAAGTAGCTTCTTATTAAAGCTAAAACGGTACCGCGAACTCCATAACAGTCAAGTTTTTCTAGCATTATATCATGGTTTATTCTCTCGAAAGCTTTCGAGAAATCTAGAAATATTCCTAGGGTAAGTATTTTTGCTCCTATATTTCTTAGAATCAATTCCTTTTGGTATAGTAAGGCACTTTCGGTTGAGAGGCCTGACTGAAAAGCGAACTGTGACGGCGTAATAATGTTGTGTTTATTAAAGAAATTAGATAACCGAATCAAAATATGTTTTTCACACCCCTTAGAGAAAACTGGTAAAATCGAAATTGGCCTGTAGTTTCCTAAATTGCTTTTGTCCCCACCCTTATATATAACCGTTACTTTAGCGTTTTTCATTCTCTGAGGAAACAGCCCAGTGGTGAACACGAGATTATAAATATGTACTCAGCAGGCGCATATGAGATCTAATATGTATATTATAGGTTCTAATTTTAAACCATCCATCTCCTCGCTTTTACTCAATTTGAAATGCTGAAAAACGCTGATGACCTCTTGCGCGTCTGTAGGATTAGCTAACACAGAATTATTTAAAGCAGGAGGCAAATAACCTGATGAATCACAATTATGACTACTGTCAACTAGTGAGGTAAAGTACTCGTTAAATTTGTTTGCTAGTACTGCGCCCTTGTATATTTTATTTTCGATCACCAGCTCACTAATATCATTAGTCACTTGTTTGGTAGATATAATAGCATTAAGTTTGTTCCATAATTGCTTAGAATCGGTGACACCGTCAAACATCTTGAAGTGATAATCGCGTTTAGCTTGTTTTTGTAGTTTAGTGAGTTTATTTATGTATACCTTAAAAGCTTTAAATTTATCCGGGTCTCGCTTTATCAGAAACTCTTGATACAACCTATTTTTTTCTTTTATCATATTGAGTATTGCGGAAGAAATCCAAGGTTTGCGCGCCCGTTTTGGTCTCTTTAAAGCTTTGTAAGTAAAATGTTTTTTATACAAAGAACATAGAGTATCAATAAAACAGTCATAAGCAAGATCAGCAGAAGAACTAGATAGAACGTTGTTCCAATTTAGAGTTCTAATTTCCTCTCTAAAAGCAGATAGCGTTCGTGGATTAATTTGTTGAAAGTGAACAGCAGGAAGGAGTTGACTCCTTACACTGGTTATGTTTTCTATGACTAGATATATGGGCAAATGATCACTTATCGGGGCACGCAGGAAGCCTACCTGTAACGTACTGTTTGTACTACTTGTGATAAACAAGTCTAATAGAGTAGAAGTGGTATCAGTAATACGTGTTGGAATGGTAATTACGTTTGTTAAGAAAAAAGAAGCAAGAAGGTCTGAAAGTCTCATCTGTTTATGTGTGTCGCTCAACATATCTATGTTAAGATCACCTCCCAGCACTAGTTTGTAATTAAATTGGTTTACAACGGAAAATAGGTCTGCTAAATATTGAATAAATGAATCGAAATTGCCACTTGGTGGCCTGTAAATTGCAGCAAAAATGTAGTTGTGATACTGTAAAGTTAACGCCTCAAGGTCATCGGTGCATAGATACAGATCTTCACGATACTCATACGTTATTTCAGCTTTGACATACAAGCATACACCACCACCGATTCTCAATTTTCTATTTTGGTACACAACATTATATCCGTCAATACAAAACACGTCTGTTTCACTACGGTACCA
This sequence comes from Rhipicephalus microplus, assembly GCF_043290135.1. Classification (NCBI taxonomy): domain Eukaryota; kingdom Metazoa; phylum Arthropoda; class Arachnida; order Ixodida; family Ixodidae; genus Rhipicephalus; species Rhipicephalus microplus. Next base: position 114,150,143 of record NC_134710.1, on the reverse strand, counting down.
AGTTTCAGTCATCATAATAACTCAAAAAAATTGAACTCATCAAGAAACAAAAGAAAGTTTTCTTTTTTCGAACGAGCTGACTGCATATTAATGTGAAGGAATGTCATGGGCTGCCTATGACGGCCACTTACATACGAGTTCAATTCAGAAACGCTGGAATACATTGTCATTGCTCACAGCAGAAATATAAGTCTACTATTAAGCTAGACTACTTTAGCCAGAACTGCCTCAGAAGTTACATTTAAAACAGGTGTGCTGTCGTAGATTCGGGATGTAAATTCACAAACACTATGATTTGTAGACAACTTGAAAAATACAAGGAGAGGGAAAAGCCAAGCTAGTAAGGCTATTACTGTTTACTTAAATTACGTCGCGTAAATATAACACGAGAACCGTCTTGCCACCTAAACTCGTGCACTGGTGGCTTGAGGAGAGCAAGGACACTTTACTTCTGCAGTACTGAAGAAGTCTGTATGCAAATAGATGGGCAGAAAAGGGGTACTTCGTACTCATGCGTCTATTAGCGTATTTGAAACAGTGTGTGCACTAACAGACACCGCAACACGAAGTGTCCCCCCTTTGCCCACTGCAAGTTTTTTTTTTTTTTTAACAACACTTGCAACATATATGATTTGTTCGCTGAGTGGTAGCCTGTACCCTATGGTGATTGGTCGCAGAGCTCTCACGCTGAGACTGTCGGGATTGACAGTTGGGGCACAGCCCATTTTGAGGTATGAGGGGGGGGGGGGGGGGGGCAAGTAAGCATAGCAAGGAAATTGATTGATTGATAAGTGGGGTTTAACGTCTCAAAACCACCTTATGATTATGAGAGACGCCGTAGTGGAGGGCTCCGGAAATATCGACCACCGGGGGTTCTTCAACGTGCACCCCAATCTGAGCACACAAGCCTGCAACATTTCTGCCTCCATCGTAAATTCAGCCGCCGCATCTGGGATTCGATCCCGCGACCTGCAGGTCAACAGCCGAGTACCTTAGCTGCTAGACCACCGCGGCGGGCACGTAGCAAAGAAAATTCATTATGGAAAAGCCGAGAACAGGTTGAGCCAGGCAGGCTACCTTGCAGTGGTTATGTGCAAACAAGGCTGGAAGATGAAAAGGAAGATATTAAAACGACGCGTAGACGCACAGACATAAGGGAGCATTTATTGCTGAGTTCATCAGAAGCGAACACAAAGAACAGCGCAACTATAAGAAAGCGCAAGAGTGCTTTTAGTGCTTTTGTCGTGCTCCACATCCCATCACAGATGCCCAGAACAGTGTACCGTAATATTCTTCTTTCTTAATGTCGACTACCATATCAGCTGCAACAGGTTTCTCTCTGATTCACACAACCGCCTTATGGTCTCTTAATATAATTCTCAAAATTTTTCTTTCCATTTCTCTTTATGAGAACGTTCTCTTTTTTTCTTGCTTCTTTAACCTGTAAGTCTCTGTATTATACGCTAGAACTGGTAGAATGAAATCACCGTACTTTCCCCAATGAGCATTGGTAAACCGTCGATTAAGATTTGGTAATTTTTGTTTGGTAACTGTTTTTGTTATCCTGAGAATTTTCTTCTTGTCATGGGAATTTTGTGTTAGTATCAGACCTATATACAGGTACTCTTGCACAGATTTTACAGGCTGGCAGCCAATTATGAGTTCTAGCTCACAAGCCAGCATGTACTGAGAATTATCCTTATCTACCATGTCTTTATCTTCAATCCTATATTCACACCTTTCCTTCAGAGATCATCAATAATTTCTCGCAATTAGCCAATTATTTTGCTTAATAAACCGAACAATGTTTTCCGCAAAGCTTAGATGGCTGAGATAGTCGCTGGTAAATTTTGCTTCTAATCATACCTAATCCAATGGTTAGGATAATTGTACGCATGCAGTGAACAACGCTGGAGAGATCTTTATGTACCATGTCATTACCTACCGTGTCTTTATCTTCAACACTACTTGCATATTTCTCCTTCCGACATAATCAATAATTTCTCGCAATTAATCAATTGTTTTGCTAAATAAAAAAAGCAATGTTTTCAGCAAAGCTTCTATGTCTGAGATAGTCACCAGTAAACTTTGCTTCTAACCTGACGCCTTTTTCAAACTGGATTTTCGAGATTTTTTTTGCAGGAAGTTAATGTCGATGTTTAGTACACAGAGATCTTCGCTAATGCATTCCCGCTTGTTTTCCGTGCTTCTTGACAACAATAATTCTACCGACTCAAATGCGTTTTGGTAATCTACAAAACTCATATAAAAGAGGTTTGTTGAACTTGGCATATTTCTTGAATTACTTTAATGGGGATATGCACAAGATCTATGTCATCATGTGACCATTCTTAAAACCATCTTGTGATCTCGGTTCACTGAAGTGAAGCGTTTCCCACGCTCAAACTGAAATCCCCTTTGGAGCTGCATTGTACAAAACTTAAATAACTTGATGAGTCCATACTTTCTGAATTATTTGTTTTTCTCTTCGTGTAGATTATAAAATGTTATAGCTCAGTCAATTTTATGGTAAAGTTTGATGCTTGAGGAATAGCCTTAGATAGAAGGGGTTTTGAAACACACAGACCATTCGCTTGTGGCCCACTGCTTCAAACGAAATAAAGTTATATGGCTTTGCTGAATGGTACTCATACTATTTTGTCACACATTGCAATTTTCAGCGCTTCCTTTGAGTAAGCTACAGATAAAGAACAGGTGTTAAGCATCCTTTTTTGTGGAGTCGCCTCATGCATGCGATAAGTATGAGTTGGAACATCACCATGGAACGAGAACTATGTTTAACAGTCAGCGTCCTTATTTCAGTCATCGTGGAAATCAATATCAATATTTTTTCGACACCTGTCGTCAAACCCTCTTCAGAAATGGCTATTATATGTGATATGAGAAAGGCGTTCTTTGAAATGGCAACCTTAGGGGACGTTTTGCTGAAATTACCTTTGCCTTCGTTAAGTCGTCAATCTGCAAATATTAGATTTGGGTGCACGTTAAAGAACCCCAGGTGGTCGAAATTTCTGGAGCCCTCCACTACGGCGTCTCTCATAATCATATAGTGGTTTTGGGACGTTAAACCCCACATATCAATCATCAATCTGCAAATATTCCGGTTCTATAAACATCTCTCTTGTTTTATATTCAGGCATACTTCAAGGGAGTCTTGCCTACCCTCATGAATGACCCACAGAAACTTTCAGCTCTTTTAAATTTCAGCGCTTTTAGATTTTTTATGAGCATTGCTGAATAAATAACTTGGCCTTTCATAGAGATAGAAAGACACAGGCATAAAAAAGCAGAAAAAAGAGAGCAAGCATAGTCATACACAGCATAGTATTTCAATAGGTTGGAAAGAGAGAACTTAGAAAGTAAAAGCCTAGACAAGCCAGGACTAGCTATGCGCTTACAGCTTCTAATGTGAGTCAGCCTTGTACCGCTTAGGGCAACCTGCGCTAATATTTAACGTGGTAAAGCTTTTATATAGCTGGGCAGTGTGAACAGAAATGACTCACTCGCTTCGTCCTTTTATTCATATGCTTCACTTGCACAATACGTGTGCCGATTAGTACTGCTATGGAATGCAATAACTTATGCAATAAGCATATTGCATGACGAATAACCATGTAACAACTAGCTATGGGACTAAAGTCTCTCAACAACTAGGCACGTGACTAAAATTACTTAACGTTACGTAAGAGCCAGTCACGTCACTAGGAAACACGTAACATAACGTATCAACTAGTCACGTTACTAAACTACCTAACGTCACATAACAACTAGCTGAATCACTGAAATTATCGTGACATCACAAAACATTTAGAGACGTGATAAGTGCCACTAAACATCGCGTAACAACCGCTTACCTGACTGAAAACCACGTAACATCTCGTCACGTACCCAAAAATATCATATAACGTCGCGTAAGGACTAGTTGCTGGACTAAAACGACATAATAGCTAGTCACGGGATATCTTCCCGCTATAAACCGCATCACTATTATTTGCGGAGTTTTAGCATCGTAACAGATATAGTCCCATCACATGTTCTTGCTCGAAATCTGTACAAGTTTGTCACGTGACTAAAATCACGTAACACCTAGCCACGCGAATATCATCACTTAACATCTATTCACGTGACATGTTCTCGCCAAAAGCCACGTATAAGAGCTTATCACGTGGCTAAGCTAACATCACGTAACGACTAAGCACGTAAACTATTTCCGCCACAATCAGTGGCGCATGCATAGTGTGGGGAGCCGGCTGAAACTGGAGGATAGGCAAGCGAAACCATGCTTACTACTAGCAAAAACTTCGCATCTCGAGCAAAAGTAGACCATTATGACCAGCACTTCTACTTTCAATAAGCGGCGGATTATCTCCTGCGCGATGAAAAGAATTGCGCTTCACGGGCTTTCCTTCGCTTCGTAATAAGGGTGCCTCCTCACAGTGAGGGGAACCTACGTGCCATGTGGAGAGCTGGGCCCCCACCTACACACATTGCAGTATTTCTATACCTTGGCATCACTAGCAAGAACTAGGAAGAAACTAGGTCGAACACTACATTTGCTGTTGGTTCCAACTTTCCGCCCCCAAACGCAAGCAGCGCTTTTTTTTTATTTCCGACCTTTTCATATGACTAGCGCGCTGTGTTTTCTTTATGTATATACCCCCAAGTTTCTTCAAAGAGAGCATCTACACATTCTTGCTTGAGAAGACACCACAGCAGCTCTCTTTTGCCTCTGTTGTTTAGCCTCTTTTGGTATATAAAAGTGTTACCCGTAGGCCTTTTCTGAGTTCGTCTAATCGTTTTTCATGGTGTTGTTACAAATACAACTTCCTCTTGGCAAAGAGAAAGGTTCAGTGAAAGGCGAGGAAGTTAACCAGAAATTTTTTTTAGTTTTCTATCTTACACTGGAGAAGAGGGACCTGAAAGGTGAAGAAAAAAGAGCAGGCAAGTTCATTGGGCCTGAATCTATTTTTTTCAGATTTGTAATATTTCTTCACTCGCTTTGACAGCTTCATCTTAACCACTTGCGTTGCCATTGTCGGTTGCTTTGTGCGATCTTCACTGGCTTAGCTAGGGGGCGAATGTTAAGTAGTTCATCCACTTTTCACCCACTTTTCTTTCTTCATATTTATATTACAATTTGGTCTAATAACTTCCCCTATACTTTCTTTGGTATTCTTGTCTGTTAGATCTCATTAGGACTGTGTAAAAACACAGCAAAACGAACCCTTAACTATACACTTCCTTCCTCAATTCATTAACGAAGGTCTCGTACTGGCAGACTTGGTGCCTTTAGGTTGTATACAAGGGACTATTGGTCAGCTGCCAGCTCGTAAGTCCACGTGCTACGTGTCGCCAAAATGCTCGAAAGAGTGTACCACACTCGCTTCCATGGCTACTGGTGGCGCTGACTAACACTCCCCCGTTTAAATTCACATATATACCCAATAAAATGGCTGACGGGATAGCCGCCGTGGTAGCTCAGTGGTAGAGCATCGCGCGTGTCGCAGGCTCGGTTCCTGCCCACGGCAACTTATGTTTTCACATACTTTTCTTTCTTCACATTTACATTACAATTTGGTCCAATAACTTCCCCAATAACTTTCCTTGGCTTAACTGGCTGCTATATCTCAGTAATATATATATATATATATATATATATATATATATATATATATATATATATATATTGTTAAGACGTTTATTGGCGGACACTCGTTGATGATCCACGACAGCGACAGTCAATGCGGGGACCGACTCTCTGCACGAGCTGCTCTTCTTCTTATGAAAAGGGCGACCCACTAGAAGGCACTGGAGAGGACGACCCATTGTTCGAAGGCTTTGCCACAACTACCCCGGGTACGAAAAGGGAGCCGCCTGGCGACCTAACAGGTGGTTACAATGAGCGGGTCATGGTAGGCCTTGAGGCGCTCCACGTTAACAATGTCGCGTCCTCTACGGCGCATGTCCGAAGATGGTTCGATTGGTTCAATCAAGTAGTTTACAGGGGAAGTGCATTTGACGAAACGGTAGGGGCCTTCGTATTTGGGCAATAGTTTTGAAGATAGGCCAGTTGCAGTGGTAGGGATCAAGAGCCAGACGAGCGCTCCAGGGAGGAACGTGGGCGCAGTAGTGCTGGCGTCAGCGCGAATGCTTTTTTGCCGCTCTTGATCGTGCGCAGTAAAGGTCTTTGCAAGTTCTCGACACTCTTCAGCAAGCTTGGCTGTAGCAGAAATAGGCGCCCACTCAGACGGATCTGGCTTCTACGGAAGTATCGTGTCGATGGTGTGCGACGGGTGCCTTCCATATAATAAATAGAAAGGTGAAAAGCCAGTGGTGCTCTTAGGGGCGGTATTATATGCGTAGGTGACGAAGGGTAGAATGGAATCCCAATTTGTGTGATCGGCGGCGACGTACTTGAAGAGCATGTCGCCGAGCGTACGGTTGAAGCGTTCGGTGAGGCCATTCGTCTGCGGGTGGTAAGCAGCAGTTTTGCGGTGAACAACGTTGCACTCTTTAAGAATGGCTTCAACGACTTCAGACAGGAAGACGCGGCCTCGGTCACTGAGCAGTTCCTGGGGTGGACCGTGTCGCAAAATGAATCGGTGGAGCAGAAAGGAGGCCACATCGCTCGCTGTAGCCGCGGGGAGAGCGGCCGTTTCGGCGTATCGCGTGAGGTGGTCCACAGCGACAATGGCCCAGCGGTTACCAGCCGACGTCAGTGGAAGTGGCCCATACAAATCGATGCCAACGCGCCCAAAGGGCCTGTCAGGGCAAGGTAGAGGTTGCAGACCTACCGGTGACAGGTGCGTTGAAGCTTTTCGGCGCTGACAATCTATGCAGGAACGAACAAATTTCTGCACGTAGCGGTACATGCCGCGCCAAAAGTACCGTTGGCGAATGCGGTGGTAAGTCTTCGATACCTCGGAGTACGCACATTGCGGATCGGAATGAAAGAACTTGCATATGTCAGAGCGCATACTGCGAGGTATGACTAGTAGCCACTGGCGGCCGTCACCGTTGTAATTGCGCCTGTGGAGGAGGTCGTCGCGAACGGTGAAATGGTGGGCTTGACGACGCAACGCGCGAGTGGATGGAGTGGATGGATCAGCCAGCAAGTCTATCAGTTAGGCGATCCATTGATCCTTGCGCTGTTCAGTAGCAATGGTATGAATGCTAATGGAAGAAATGGCAAGGTGAGACGCTGAGTTGTGGGCATTGTCGTCAGGCAAGGGAGAGCGTGACAGGGCGTCGGCGTCAGCATGTTGCCTTCCATTGCGGTACAGCACGCGGATGTCGTAGTCTTGCAGGCGGAGTGCCCACCGGGCGAGACGGCCTGAGGGATCTTTCAATGACGACAACCAGCATAGTGCGTGATGGTCGGTGACGACATCAAATGGGCGACCATACAAATAAGGCCGGAACATTGTAAGGGCCCAGACGATTGCCAAACATTCCTTCTCGGTGACGGTGTAATTAGTCTCGGCCTTAGTAAGCGTACGGCTTGCATACGCCACGACATATTCCGGGAACCTTGGTTTGCGCTGCGCAAGGACAGCGCCAAGGCCGACACCACTGGCATCCGTGTGTACCTCTGTAGGGGCCGTAGGGTCGTAGTGGTGGAGTATGGGAGGCGACGTCAACAAACGACGGAGCGTTGTGAAAGCGTCGTCGCACTATGATGACCACGAATGGAGAGGCCCGTTACTTCCGAGGAGCTTCGTCAGCGGCGATATGATAGTCGGGAAGTTTCGAATGAAGCGCCGAAAGTAGGAACACAGCCCTACGAAACTGCGCAGTTCCTTGACGGATGTCGGCTTGGGGAACTCGGCCACGGCCCGAAGCTTAGCTGGATCAGGGAGAATTCCGTCCTTGGACACGACGTAGCCGAGTATTGTCAGCTGCCGAGCTGCAAATCGGCACTTCTTTAGGTTCAGTTGCAGACTGGCGTCACTCAGACGCGTTAAAACATGCCGTAGGCGTTGAAGATGCGTCGAGAAGTCCGGAGCGAAAACGACGACGTCATCGAGGTAGCACAGGCACGTGTGCCATTTCAGGTCACGCAGAACAGTATCCATCATGCGCTCAAAGGTGGCGGGCGCATTGCACAGCCCAAACGGCATGACGTTGAATTCGTACAAGCCGTCGGGGGTGACAAAAGCGGTCTTCGGTCGAGCGTCCTCAGCCATAGGTACTTGCCAGTACCCTGAGCGCAAATCGAGGGATGAAAAGAATTCCGCTCCTTGCAGGCTGTCAATCGCGTCATCTACCCGCGGTAGTGGGTACACGTCCTTACGAGTGATCTTGTTGAGGCGTCGGTAGTCCACACAGAACCGCACAGAACCGTCCTTCTTCCTGACGAGAACGACAGGAGACGCCCAGGGGCTGCTAGAGGGTCGAATAACATCACGGCGAAGCATGTCGTCGAGATGCTCGTTGATTACATGGCGTTCTGTGGGAGATACGCGATATGGACGTTGCCGCAGTGGTGGCTGTGTGCCTGTGTCGATGCGATGCGTAACGGTGGATGTGCGGCCGAGAGAAGGTTGGGCGACATCAAAAGAAGACCGGAATTCTTCCAACAGGCCCAGAAGCTGGGAACGCTGGCCTGGCGTAAGGTTGTCGGGAATGGAGGGACCGAATACATCATCGGATGATGAAGCAGATGTCGAAACAGCACTAAGCGTACTGGAACTTGAGCAGTGCATGTCATCGGGTTGATCCATAACTTGTTCGTCTTCGATGGGTTCCACGCTGCCGAGACATTCCCCTCGCACCAACGTAACGCTGTACGGGGATGAGTTCACTACAAAAATAGTGGTGCTGCCGTGAGTGAGTTGCACGGTCGCGAAAGGAACCAGCAAGCCTTTTCTGAGGAAAACACGATGAGATCGCGAGAGGAGTGCAGCGGTGTCAGAAAGGCTTGCGCAGTAGACCGACACCGTCGCGGACGAATTTGCAGGCACTTGGGTGTCATCTCTGACGAATAACTTGCTTGCAGCAGATGGACTGTCGGCCGGCGTCAAAGAAGAGAATTGTGTGAGTTCTATTTCAGCTGGTGCGCAATGAATGACGGTGTCATGGCGGGAGAGAAAATCCCATCCTAGGATGACGTCGTGGGAGCATGAAGGAATTATGATGAATTCGACCGCATACACATCACGTCCTGAATCTTAAGGCGGGCTGTGCACATCGCCGTAGGGTGAATGCTTTGGGCGCTGGCTGTACGGAGGGAGAGCCCGGAGAGTGGCGTGGTCACTTTGCGCAGTAATCGGCTAAGTTTTGCGTCCATGACTGATACGGCGGCTCCAGTATCTACAAGGGCAGATGCACGAACGCCATCCACAAGTACGTCTATCACGTTCGATGGGCTTTCCTGAGGGCTTCCGCAGTTCGACAGCGTCGCAGCCCTTGCCTCGTGGACTGCGACGACAAGTTTTCCTGGTCGCCCTCAAGTGGACGTGGCCGCATCGGTGACAGTGAGCGACGTCGCGGAGATGGTGAACGGCGGGTAGACGGAGCGGGGCGGGACGACGGTGACATAGGCGGCGGTTGGTCATAAGAGCGGCTCGATTGGCTGGGAAAGTTCGAGGTGACCTGCGGTTGCTGCACACGATTGCAATAGCGTGCTACTTGACCGACGCGACCACAAGCAAAGCAGATGGGGCGATTGTCAGCAGTGCGCCATCTGTTCGCGGGTCCCATCCATGTCGTAGAACGCGATGGGCGAGCCGGCTGCTGATATGAGTGCATGGTGGGCGGCACTCGGGGCACGTGGGTGACATCGGCGTATGTAGGCGACACAGTTTCTCCGAATGCCTGGGGCCTCGCGGTGGTTTCGGTGTAACTTAGAGGGCAAGCCACAGAAATCGGTGGGGGCGGCCTGGCTACAACTTGAGCGTAGCTGAGTGGCGCAGATACAGGAGGCGGCTGGTGGTATTCAGGAACGACCTCCGCGATTTCCTGTTGAATGGCTCGGCGGAGCGGAGGTAGAAGTGTACTTGATGGCTGCTGAGCATGTTGCGGCGGAGCAAAAGCCAGTAAAGAGATCTGGCGGGCAACTTCCTCACGCACGAATGACTTGATTTCGGCGAGCAAGGCTGTGTGGTCAGGAACTGCTGACAAAGCCGAGAGACTAGCATCACGTAGTGGCGGTCGACGGGTCATCAAGCGCTGCCGCCGAAGCTCGTCGTAACTTTGGCATAATGTGATGACTTCTGCCACAGTGTGAGGGTTCTTGGCCAGGAGCATGGTGAAGGCATCGTCGGCGATGCCTTTTAGAACATGCGTGATTTTGTCAGCCTCTGACATGTTCAGGTCGACTTTCTTGCACAAGTCAAGGATGTCCTTGATGTAACTTGTGAAGGACTCGCCGGTCTGCTGTGCTCGTTCACGTAAACGCTGTTCGGCTTGCAGTTTACGAACGGCAGGACGGCCGAACACGTCGACGACAGCGGTCTTAAAAGCGGACCAAGTCGGGAAATCAGATGCGTGGTTGTTGTACCACATTCCGGCCACACCCGCGAGGTAGAAAAACAGGTTACCGAGTTTAGCTGCCTCGTCCCAATGATTGGGGACGCTCACGCGTTCGTACATGGCGAGCCAGTCCTCGACGTCGGTGCCATCCGCGCCGGTGAAGACAGGAGGGTCGCGGATGCGGGGGACACCGGGACATGGCGTCGGCGTAGGAGGGAGCGTTTGCTGAGCGGCGTCCTGGTGCATGGTAGAAGGCACGGTACGGGATCGAAGCTCCAAGGGCATCGAATGCGAACCGAAGATGTTTGAAGGGCACAGCACTCTCAGCACTCTCCACCAAATTGTTAAGACGTTTATTGGCGGACACTCGTTGATGATCCACGACAGCGACAGTCAATGCGGGGACCGACTCTCTGCACGAGCTTCTCTTCTTCTTATGAAAAGGGCGACCCACTAGAAGGCACTGGAGAGGACGACCCATTGTTCGAAGGCTTTGCCACAATATATATATATATATATATATATATATATATATATATATATATATATATATATATATATATATATATATATATAGCACTCATAAAACGCACTCACAAACGCTTATTAAGAGTTGTTGACACTCCCCCACGCAAGAAAATCAACCAAGCATCCAGTTTTGCTTACCACCCTCATTCGAAGTCAATGGATAAAGAAGAGGGGATCGCAAGCAATGCTACTCCTCGCTAACTAGGGTGCTTGCCTGCTGACCCGAAGGTCACGGGTTCGATCCCGGCCGCAGAGGTCGCATCTCAATGAAGGTGAAATGATAGATGCCCGTGTACTGTGCAATGTCAGTGCACCAGATGCTCAAAATTTCTGGAGCCCTCTACTTTGGCATCTCTCATAGTCATATCATAGTTTTGGGACATCAAACTCCAGGATATATTATTTGTCGTTTCGAAACCGTTAAATGAAGTGAAGTTAGAGCACATAAAAATACAATGTGTCCCCAGTTTGAGCGAAACCCATAACCTTGGCATTACATACGCAGTGGATTACCTACTATGCTTCAAAGTCGTCTCTCCCGTACATCTTTTTCACTGCGTTGCATATTATGGAGGTGTACAAGATTTTAACCGGAGAGCGTTAGCCCGTTTTACTCGTTGCCAATTATGGTCTGAAATGACATTCTAAAGGCACATCCAGCACGCGAATAATCGATAAATCAGTTACCTTAATGTATGAGTACAAACATGCGCGCTATATTCCTGAATTTGCGGAGGGTTCATGAATGGGGTGAAAAGACCAACTTCATTGATAAGCTTGAAAGCACACAAATACCGGCAAGGAAGGCGGAGCCATAGGGGTGACGTAAATAAACGGAAAGACAGGCTGGGAATCTCATTTACCATTAATTGTACTGACTGAGACAGAAAAACGTGCGTAGCATGGTACTGGTTATGTTTTAATGTCATAGCGTTAGAGCTCCTTTCGTAGATATTCTGGTCTCAGTGGCAGTGGTTGTTGACATGTGGTCCATTAGTTGTTCTTTTTGTGATGAGCCCGAAGGAATTGAACATTGTTTTACACGCTGCAGTGATGCAATCTTTTATTGGGGTGTGTTCTAACAAACCCTTTAAAAGACGTTGCGCTAAATTCGACACACATGCAATATCTCTTGCTAGCGAGTTGTAGTGATGAGCCAGTCAGTGCTTGAAACGGCTTTGTAAAAACGATGCTACACGAATATGATGTAGTGTGTGGTGGGTGCTGACACCCCCTGTAAAGTTTTTTGCGCCGCGTGGCGCACAAGTCTCGCACAGAAGCCGTAACTCGGGGTCATAACTAATGAGTGGTAGGTGGCGTTTGCTTGTGAGCGTTTATCGCCACTATCATCATCATCATCATGATTAGAAAACGTTAGCGCCGGTGGCGACGCCAGGCGGGAAGCCTTGGTGGCGGTGCGCAAAAAATAAGCTGGTCTCCTTTGGCGTGGGGTGGTAGCGCGGACGGTTGCCTCCAACGGTGCGTCGGCCATGGACGGCACCGCGGGCCGTCTGCGCTGGTCCCACGTGGTGAGTCGGGCGATAGCGACACCGCCTTGTTTGTCATGTTGTTGAGTGTTGTTTAATTATGTGTAAGGATGTCTTAGCGTGTTTGAACACAACTGATTTTTAATATTCCGGCTGATGATATCGTCGTTTGCAAACGAGTGAAATAAATGTGTGTTTGGCTAAGTTCGTTGCGACCACGTCTGCTGTATCCGTTCACTCCAACAGCGTGGCTCTGACTCTCCTTTTCGAGATCCCACAAGTGAAAGGAACCTCCCTAAAGGAGCCCTGCAACACTTTTTGAGTTATAATTGAATAATGTCACTATTAGCGCATCCATGGCGCTTCATGAATGGCATGCCAGGAAAAAAAAATTTGGGAGCCGTCAAGCAGGAGTTGAGTTACACAGATTCGTCACACGCTTCGAACGCTTTCTCTTTCCTATCGTACGTATGAGTGAGCGCGCTGAAAGGTACGCACTGAGGAGGATTACAACAGGGCATTAAGAAGATGCGTCCGTTTGTCAGCACGCGTCATCACCATGAGCACTTTCTTTCAAATTCGCGGCTTACTATCAATGTGATCGCCAGCGTGCACGGTGGCCACGGTATACTCATTAGCTGACTAATCCCAATTCAGCCAACAGCTGTGGATTTCGGGTATGTGGCATCATTTGTTGAGAGAAGAGCGAGTGATTTCTCGCTGACTTTGAGAATCGTAAACTCTATAGGCCGCATACGGTGTTGTACTGTTTGGCTCGCGGGTTTTCGGGAGCCTCCACTTACGCGTATTCTTACCAGGATCAGAAAATGTTGCAGGGCCCCGTTAACGCATTCAATATTGCGCGATTGGATCGCAGCACTGTGCAAGACGGAAAAACGTGTGAATTTCTCAAGAAGTGGATGATTTAAAGCGGCCCTTCCATTCCAACGTATGAAGCTGCACAGGGGCGCGTCCACTTTACAGACCAGGGGTGTAGGCAGAAATATTTTTCGGGGGGGGGGGGGCGCACTTTGATTATTTCAAGGGGGCGGCATGTGGCTGGTGTACTACCCCCTGGCTACTTCACTGTTACGAATGCGTAGTTGGTACGTCGCCAATTCATAAAAAAAAGATATGGCGTCGTGGGCACTTTGCAACTGGATTATTTGCAGTAAGCATTCTACGACCGTTTGGAACGACCAATGTTATGCGCATGACCATTGATTTTCTTACGACCCAGTTCAAGGTGATGCAAACGAGGCCCGATTACACTATGGCGTTCTACGTTTGAAGGCGAAGCTCAAGCGTACTCCAACTTTTTTTCTTTGAACAGATGAGCCATTGCTTTTGAGTGGAGCAGTGCCAAGGGAAGCGAAATTGCATGATTAAAGGCAAGAAATCACTGACATTGGCGAGATTTGATTTTTTTTTTTTGTCTTGTGCGGTGTTGGGCCTCTTCGTGTGCAAGGCACCGGTATAGAATTGAAAATTCATTCCAATAACTACCATGACAACTGCAAGGACAAGCATTCATGCCATGTATAGCGGTGGCCTGAGAAGTCGCGATTCTTTCAGCATATCGCATAAACGTAGAGCATGGCCTCGCAAAAACACGCAAATCAAAGTTCACCCAGAATATTCACTTCGAATGAAGGACTTTATGAAAGGGAACAAAATTTATGATGTTATATCCTCACTTTTTTTAGCTCATCTATCCAGAACGTTAATAAGCTTTTTCCTGCATAAAACTACTTTCTCTTTCATTGAAACCCGAAAGAGCGAAGGAACTCAGACCTGCGAGGAATGTTTGACTTATGGTGAATTTCGCTAGTCCAAGCAGGCTGGCCTTGAGTCGAGGACCCGCTCCGCTTAAATTGCCCCCGTTCATCTTATCAGCCGTCAATTTTCCCGGCCACAATTAACAACGTTGCACGTGAATGCTTTCTTTTGCTTTTTATCTTTCACGAAAGAACTCCCCATTAAGTCGTGGGCCGAGATTGAGAAGAATTTTCGCATGTCGGCAGTGTTCTTTACGCTCATGCCATTTTTTTTTCCCTACGAGTTGGCACTTTTCGCACGTTTAGCAGCATAGTGTAAGAAAAAAATTAGCTACAGCAAATAAATTTTGCCAAACTGTGCGGCCATCTTTGCGTCCCTGTCACTGTGTCTCAGAGGCTGCGTGCCTTTGCAATTAAGGATTCTCTCCCATGGAAGCCAGGAAGGGCGCGTTTTTCAAGTGAGGTTTAGTGAAGAATGTCGGGGGTCCTTGGGCACGTTGGAAACGTGTGATCGATGCATCAAGCTCGGAGAAATCGGCGCTACAGGTCTGATAAATTACCAGGGGCTGCACTATTCGCGAAGCGCAAAGACGGTCAGTTATTATTCATTCTTCAGCAATAAAAAAGGAGCCTTTTTCTTTATGTCAGAAAAAAGGATCAGCCGATCTGTCACGTAATGCAACTTCTGCGCTTTGTACTTGATTCTTCAGTACACACACGCAGAGGCCGAGAGGTCGGGACATCAACAATATGCTCCCTTCAGAACTCGGGATAAGTTGTATGTATATAGTATGAAAATGGGGAAGAGAAATATTTCGTGCTGGCGTGTGCATGTTTTTATGCTTCCAGCGGTTGATTAGGGAAATGTGTGGAGGAGTTGGGGATAAGACACATAAAAAATCCCTCACTGAAAATTAAGCCATTTTCTTAACACATGCTGGGCTCTGCTTTATGTACAATTGAAGTTCACTGGTGAGTTAATGGATCGAAGAAGAAGTGGTCACTTTGCGAATATTTATAGGAATCACGAAAATAAAAAAAAGCAATGCTAGTGTTTGCGGTGATGGGACTTTCGTAGTTCGTTGGGCTCTTCAGCAACACAATATTCTAAAAAAAGAGTCGATGACAGGTTCAGAAATTTAAACGTGTACTATTACATTCCGAATACTGGGTAAACTGCAATTGACAGAATCGTTGAGGCGAATGAAAGAGAAGCAATTTACCGCGAGAGTTTTTACTAATCTGTATCGGCTGCAGTACGAATTTTAGGTAGGTCCGAAGGCCAGGGTTACATTTAGGTTAACATTAAAGCTCTATAATTTACCGTAAAACAAAAAGTGAGAAAGAGACACAAGGCTCTTTATGGAAAAACACAGAATTCTGCAGGTGTATTAAGGTGCCTACATGCTACTCTATAAAGGGAAGGGCACTGAGGGCAGAAATGCCGTAGGAGGACAAGAGCAGAGAGAAGGAAAAAAAGAAAACGTTAGGATCTCCATATCTTATACCTCCACGTGAGGGTGATAATCTCATTTACGTCATAGTTTATCAATTACGTTGATATCCTTTAGGAATCCTAACAGAAGTTTCAAAATGTGAAAAGTGGTTGCGCCAGCACTTGCCTCGAACTACACAATGCAAGCTATGAAGACCACGTATGTATGTATGTATGTATGTATGTATGTATGTATGTATGTATGTATGTATGTATGTATGTATGTATGTATGTATGTATGTATGTATGTATGTATGTATGTATGTATGTATGTATGTATGTATGTATGTATGTATGTATGTATGTATGTATGTATGTATGTATGTAACCTTTCTGAAAGCCTTCTTAGAGGGGCCCTGCAAGTGAGCAAGAAATGACTCGGTGCTTGTGCAAGTGATGTAAATAGCTTAAATGAACTGCGCCATATACTCAGGAGGACATGGCCACCGCCTGATTTGAGCATCGTGAACAGCATACTTACCATAGAAACCACGGCGGGGTGCAACGTACCCGCGCCACGCTGCCCAGTGCTAGAAATAAAATATAGAAAATTCCACCAGTTAGCGTGTCCTCGCACTTAAAGTGAGCCGCAAGAAAACTGCTCAAGGTCATGACAAGTGCTGATGCGCGGACGTAGCCTAAACATCCACGGGGAGGCCATTCGCTGGTAAATACTTGGTGAAGTGTTGCAGAGCCCCTTCAGTTGTTTGATACCAGAGATGTGTATGTTAATTTTGGGTGTCTGGTTGATATGTTCAATGCTTCCAAACTCCACATCGACTGTAGGTATTTCTACTCCAGCCTACAACAGCTAACTGCCCAAAACACATATTTTTGTGCGTTTATCTGGGGACAGAATGCGTCGTTGTCCAACCTTCTTATTTTTATCCTTACCGACTGGTGTGAAACACAGCATTTTTCCAGCATGTTATGCTCAATTTAACGAATAAATGTGTCAAAACGAGAAATATGTTGTTAAACTCGGTGCAACAACGTGTTCTGCCAAAACTTTTGGCCTTTTTTTGATTATTTTATGACAAACCATCGGTGGGGCTGAAACTTCCTTCATCCACGGAAGTGTCATCTTGATTATACGCTTACCACAGGCGCGATAGTTTATCGGTAGGGCCTCAACTTCACAGCAGCAATTTCTTTGCAGAGGATGCAAAACAAAAAAAAGAAAAACCGACTGTTTCGCCCGCAGGCGAAACATCACATGCGATAGCAAACTCCGTCGTTGAATTTCAGCCCTTCGCACGATGTAACAAGACTTGAAGGAAAGATGGTGCGTTGACAATTGCACTTGGAAAAGTGTCTGCGCTAGATAGATGCGAGGCTTTTGAAAATGCTGAAGTGATGATGAACGCCTGCAGCGACATTGCAGGCAGTGCGAATCAATGAGGCGCGATATGAGACCAACGAAGGACTGCCAGCGTTAATCGGCGCTCATAATTTTTGAGTCTCAAAGAAATGAGACTTGTGAGCCGGTTCCACTTCGACGTACCACTGGGTGCATCAAGCACACGCTTGCTCAGGAGCACTAATGCGCTTGTGCATGTCGCCTGTGTCTGGGCGGAAGACAGAGCACTGCCCCCGCACCGGCCAAGCTTATTGTAAGATTGCCCCGAGCGCATATTTTTTTTGCTCCTATTTTAGTTCAGCTAGTAATATCTATTCATGTTGGCTTAACACCACCTTTATTGCTCGGCGCGTCTTTATGAAGGACTTCTAAATCTCCAGGCACGGGCCGGGCACAGACTGTTGATGCGGCCAAGGTGGCAATATTAGCATGTTGATAGTCCTTTTTTGTGAGTGCATATGCGTCTGCCTTCCTATAGTGTCGTTGTCTTTAGCGCCTTTTTACTGCTGTTAGAAAATTACCCAAGTTTTCGTTAAGCCGTGCAAGCCATGACACAGCGAAATTGAACAATTCTGAAGACTACAATATAGATGCTTCGAGTGTGTGTGTGTGTGTGTGTGTGTGTGTGTGTGTGTGTGTGTGTGTGTGTGTGTGTGTGTGTGTGTGTGTGTGTGTGTGTGTGTGTGTGTGTGTGTTGGACAACAATATTTTTTGCATAAATATAAAGCACCTCTCTTCGAACGCAATCTCAAAGTGGAAATGTCTTAGTGAAAATGCCTTGTACAGTTACATTGAAATGAGTAATTAACAAAAAAACTCAATATTTACTTGTTGTCATCAACTAGGGGACAATTGTATTTATAGGACGTGACAATTGATATGCTCATTTTTTTAGAAATTCCCCTTTCCCCCCAAACAAAAAAACACGTAATTGGAGACACACGTACATAAGTAAATTTAAGGTCCTGGTTCTGGCAATACCGAAACTGAGAGGGCCGAGCGAGCAGCCATTGTGTTACGTCAGACCTGAAGTTCACGTAACGAACTTTGCAAAAAAAATGGCGAAGTTTGCACTAAACCGTGCAAGGCTTGAAAGAGCGAAAGTGGGTGTTTCTGAAAACTAATCAGGTGTCTTCTATAGGTTGTTTCTAGCCCTTAGATAGTTGATGCAGAATCTATCAAGGATGCTTCTAGGTCTTTGCTATGCTTTAGCTGAGTGATGCAAGGTTATTTTGATGGGTTTAGTCTTAGCACAGAGAAGTTCGAGTTAAGCCACAGATGATCACCGACACGACACGAATGTCCAAACTCCAGAGACAAAAACTCACGCTGAAACTAGTCGTTCGCACTTCTACAAGCAGGCAGTCGTTGACGTGGGCTTTCCATCGCTTCGGGCTCTTTTCGCAGCAGTCTTTGCCTTTCCTGTCACTTATAGTGTTGAGCTAACTGTTGCCTTCTTTCTTTTTAGTGGACCGGTGATGAGTAAGGTGATTTACCTAATGTCTGTGGAACACGCCCGTTTATGTTGAAGGTAGTTTTCTAATAGGTCACTCTAATTTCTGGGGCATATATTGTGAAGTGGTTCTTCTTCATTGTCTGTGGACCAGTGCTTAGAAGTGGGCTTCACCCAACCCAATTTGTGTGACACACACCAGATAGGACACACAAGATAGACCACACAGGATAGGCTACACGGGGATAGTCCGCATAAATTATTGCGGCTGCCTTAAACAGCTTCATTATCAAAATTACATACCATATTAACACCACCATGGCGCGGATGTTGCCAACAGTCTAATTGTTTCGCTATCGACCTTATATTTGCTAACGTAATAAAGCTGAAGAAAATTGTTGTGTCTGAGCTCACTGTGAGTGATTACGAGTGCCGGAAACGGGAGTATTATTTCGTAATAAGAAACAAATTTTTGAGGAACTGAAGTTTTTTCGGCGAAGTTGGTTCATTTAATATTATCAGTTAGACGCCCGTGGGTGAATTCTTTATCGTTTCGGCCACCTGAATATCATCATTTTGAATCGAGTATTCAGTTATGTTGAAGAATCGAGGTCTACCGACCAATTCCTTAGTATATAAGCTAGTGGACTACTGTGACATGTATAGGCTAGATTTATTTTTAATATATGTACTTGTGAAGGAGTGCTGTATTTGTATGAAAGTCAAAATGTCTCGCTATATTTAATTGTGGTGCGGCGCGTATGAACAATTGGCATTTGGCAGCTTGATCTCGGGTTCAGCAGAGAGGGCAGATACGTAAGATATCTATTCGCAAATCATTTCACTACGGAATGCACAACGACCACTCGAGCTCTTTCTGCTTTCACCATACCCGAACAGTGCCATCTATTCTGTCCCCCTTTTTTGATCAAGCTACATGTCGGCATTACTAAGAAGTAGAACGTTGGTATCTATCACTAAACGTAAGTCTCCTTTCCGGGTGGCCTGAGCCACCAAGTACAACTATCTCCCTCAAAGGTTCCCGTGAGCGCCAATGTCACCGCATGCACACCAGGCATGTATAGATGCCTTCTCAATCTACCCGTGGCCACCGCCAGTGAAAGCGGAAGGCACATACAGGGTGTCCCACGTAACTTTAGCGTGAGTTTAAAAATATGCCAGAACACGTAATCACTACGCGACCAAATGCATGTTGCTCACCGTTGCCTGGAGATAGTCGGACTATTTTTTGTGTTCTCAAATATTGTTCAATTAGATATGCTTAATTAACTAACGTTTCAAGAAACGAAGATAGATAAAAATGAGAAAGTTGTAGATCGGTTTGCAGAATGTCCGATTAGACAGTTTTGAACTTTATATCTGTTAAGTATTAGTGTTTTTTGCTAATTACAAATGTCCACGAATTACAAAAAATACCACGTGACAAGCCCGCTCGTGCGCCAGTGTGCACAAGGATTCCAGTGCTCCTTAACGTTACAAGTTAGGGAGCACTTAGGTCTTTGGTCTTTTTTTTTTCGTCTACTCATGGTCTTTTTTTTTTCATCTACTCGAAGATGTATTTTAGGCCTACTACACATTTGACTGTTCTGATGTCTAATGTCAAGCTAAAAAAGACGCTGCGTTTGTAGTCATTACATATGGCATCTGGACTTTCAATTGTGGTCTACATAAAGGGTATACTATTCAAGTGTAAACATCGAAAGCACAGAAGCCTAAATTTTCTAAGGTGGATGTATTTTCCATTCTGGTCTACTTCTTAGATAAAACATAAATATTTTCTCGGTATGGCTACAAAACACCGGCTCTGTGCACCACTGTCCGTTGTGTGCAGGACAAGTCCACGTCCCAGAAATGAACCATGCAAACGAGAAGATGGGTTGACCTAACGGCGTGGCCACCACCTGCTACGCAACTTTCTCGTATGCCTCGATCTGGCAATGCAGGCGATGGCAAGTGGAGGGTAAAAACCATTTTGCGTATTTTTTTTTCTCCCTTCTGTAAAGAGGATCTCTCGGATGGCTGCGCATCCCGAGTACTCTCCTTTTCACCGCACTATGCATCGGCCGAATCGGGAGACACCAGCCGACGCATACACAGCAACCAACGACCCGCGGCACGCTGATGGATCCTTCCCCGGACACCGATTGGGTTCTATTCAAATTTCCTGCCGTCACCTCGGCCGGCACGATCAAGGAGTCAACCCGAACCTTATCGCCGGCTTCAGCCCACCAGAGGCATGCTTCTTGCGCGGCCCGTGCGCAGCCCTCCGGGCCACCGGCGTCTTCTCCGGCCAGGCCTGGGGAGAGCGGAATATTTGGGAGCCGCTTACAGGCTCAGCGACACTAGGAGACACCCAGCGATGACTCTCGTTGCACGCTAGAGGGATAAGGGTGCCTCGCTGATACAGCTCCTCCAGAGACCTAGTTTGTCGATGAGACGGCTCTTTCAGGAACGCGCTACCCTCACGCGTTGGCGTGATCGCTGTCGCCAAACAAACTCGTCACGCTAACGCCTGCTCGTTTTTCATCGCGCCAGCTGCAGTACGCACGCGCACTCGGCTAACGAAACGTGCCATGCTCGCCGAGCCCTGCTTCGGCAATTAGATGACACTGAGGGAATGCTGCCGCGAGGGCGAAGAAAAAGTGCGGTTGCCTCTTGCGAAGACACTGCTATGCCTGTTATCCGTTTCGTCTTTGTATTCTTCCGTCATCGCATGGATAACAATGTTTGTTTTACGAGTACTAGTCTGAGAAAGGCTTATTTAACCAAGCCATAAGGAGGGGGACTTCTGTAAACATTTTTTTTTTGTCTCTGGTGAAAGCATCGTGTTCGCATTGTGTCCCACTGTAGCCGAACGAGCAGCGGGCGTGACACAACAGCAAACAATGATACACGAGAAAAAAGATTGCGC